>NW_018127905.1:2448079-2466713 GCF_001952655.1 Monopterus albus | reverse complement strand
AGTAAATGTACTTAGTTATTTTCCAAAACTACTGTGTTGTTGGTGTGGACTGTAATATAAAAAGGTGTTTCTGTGAAAAATGACCTGGGAGAACTGGGAGATCCTTTGTCAGGAGCCTTACATATATAAGCTTTAGCTGTACTTTAGTATTTTGTCAGCATTGTACAGTAGCTGAATAAACCTTTGTGAAGTTAGGCCTACATTGCACTACCTGCAGTAATTTTTACAGTGCCTTGCGAAAGTATTCGGCCCCCTTGAACTTTGCGACCTTTTGCCACATTTCAGGCTTCAAACATAAAGATATAAAACTGTAATTTTTTGTGAAGAATCAACAACAAGTGGGACACAATCATGAAGTGGAATGAAATTTATTGGATATTTCAAACTTTTTTAACAAATAAAAAACTGAATAATTGGGCGTGCAAAATTATTCAGCCCCTTTACTTTCAGTGCAGCAAACTCTCTCCAGAAGTTCAGTGAGGATCTCTGAATGATCCAATGTTGACCTAAATGACTAATGATGATAAATAGAATCCACCTGTGTGTAATCAAGTCTCCGTATAAATGCACCTGCACTGTGATAGTCTCAGAGGTCTGTTTAAAGCGCAGAGAGCATCATGAAGAACAAGGAACACACCAGGCAGGTCCGAGATACTGTTGTGGAGAAGTTTAAAGCCGGATTTGGATACAAAAAGATTTCCCAAGCTTTAAACATCCCAAGGAGCACTGTGCAAGCGATAATATTGAAATGGAAGGAGTATCAGACCACTGCAAATCTACCAAGACCTGGCCGTCCCTCTAAACTTTCAGCTCATACAAGGAGAAGACTGATCAGAGATGCAGCCAAGAGGCCCATGATCACTCTGGATGAACTGCAGAGATCTACAGCTGAGGTGGGAGACTCTGTCCATAGGACAACAATCAGTCGTATACTGCACAAATCTGGCCTTTATGGAAGAGTGGCAAGAAGAAAGCCATTTCTTAAAGATATCCATAAAAAGTGTCGTTTAAAGTTTGCCACAAGCCACCTGGGAGACACACCAAACATGTGGAAGAAGGTGCTCTGGTCAGATGAAACCAAAATCGAACTTTTTGGCAACAATGCAAAACGTTATGTTTGGCGTAAAAGCAACACAGCTCATCACCCTGAACACACCATCCCCACTGTCAAACATGGTGGTGGCAGCATCCTGGTTTGGGCCTGCTTTTCTTCAGCAGGGACCGGGAAGATGGTTAAAATTGATGGGAAGATGGATGGAGCCAAATACAGGACCATTCTGGAAGGAAACCTGATGGAGTCTGCAAAAGACCTGAGACTGGGGCGGAGATTTGTCTTCCAACAAGACACTGATCCAAAACATAAAGCAAAATCTACAATGGAATGGTTCAAAACTAAACATATCCAGGTGTTAGAATGGCCAAGTCAAAGTCCAGACCTGAATCCAATCGTGAATCTGTGGAAAGAACTGAAAACTGCTGTTCACAAATGCTCTCCATCCAACCTCACTGAGCTCGAGCTGTTTTGCAAGGAGGCATGGGCAAAAATTTCAGTCTCTCGATGTGCAAAACTGATAGAGACATACCCCAAGCGACTTACAGCTGTAATCGCAGCAAAAGGTGGCGCTACAAAGTATTAACTTAAGGGGGCTGAATAATTTTGCACGCCCAATTTTTCAGTTTTTTTATTTGTTAAAAAAGTTTGACATATCCAATAAATTTCGTTTCACTTCATGATTGTGTCCCACTTGTTGTTGATTCTTCACAATAAATTACAGTTTTATATCTTTATGTTTGAAGCCTGAAATGTGGCAAAAGGTCGCAAAGTTCAAGGGGGCCGAATACTTTCGCAAGGCACTGTATATAAATATTAGATCCTTTAAGCTTCTTTGCTTGTTGCAGTATGTGTGCCTTATCTTTCTCTTTCATCAACTTTACCATCACCGCCCTCGGTCCCCGATCAGAAGGTTTCCCGACTCTGTGAGCCCGCTCCATCTCAATTTCTTGATGAATTTGCAGTTTCTCCTTTAATATTTCCTTCACCTTACATTCCGCATCCGTCCAGCTTTCTCCAGCTGACTCCTTGATTCCCTCGAAGATCAGGTTTTTTCGCTTGGACTGTACTTCCAAATGCTCCATTTTATCCGTTATGGCTATTAGACTCTCACAAGTTTTGTAGACATCATCCCTTGTTTCCTTGGTTTGTATTTTCTGTTCACCCATGGCTGCTTTAATCACATCCACATCTCGCTGGGTAAACTGCAAACTTGTTTTTATCTCCTGTATTTCTCTGGTCATGTCGTCGAGTCTCTTGTTATTTGTCTCCATAAGTAGTTGCACAAAACCTTTGAAGTTGTCTTGTTGTTGGCTCAACAGTGCGGTGTACATCTGCTTCTGCTGACTCAACATCTCTGTTACTTGCGCCGCTGAAATATAATCCTCTTCTGCTTCAACATCCTCATTTGCATCTGATTTATTAGCTCTTTTCCCTCTTGGAGGCATTTTAATAGTTGTAGAATTTGTTCAAAGACTTGAAAATGTAGAAGATGTGAAAAATTGTAGAACAGACCAGAGGAGCAGTAAAGACGTGAGATACTTTCACCTATCTTATCCCTGCAGTGATGTATTGTACAGTCTGATGGCTGTGGGGAGGAATGACCTATGGTAACGCTCCTTCTTACATGGGGGATGTAGCAGTCTCTTGCTAAAAGAACTGTTCAGTCTCCACTGTGTGGTGCAGGGGATGGGAGGGGTTGTGCATGATGGATGTTAGTTTTACCAGCTCTCTTAACTAGCTTGTCCAGTCTCTTTTTGTCCCTGACCGTGCTACCTCCTGCCCAACCCACAACAGTGTAAAAAACTGCAGATGCCACCACAGTATCATAAAATGTCTGAAGGAGTGCCCCGCGCACACCAAAGGACCTCAGTCTCCTCAACAAGTGGAGGCGGCTCTGGCCCTTCTTGTACAGGGCATCTGTGTTGTTGGTCCAATCCAGTTTATTGTTGAGGTGGACACCCAGGTATTTAAAGGTGTCCACACTCTCAATATCTGAGCCTTGAAAGTTCAACAGCGTGAGTGCTGCTGATCTCTTGCCGGAAGTCAGTCACCATCTCTGTCTTGCTTGTGTTCAGGACCAGGTGATTTTTCTCACACCACTCCACAAAGTCAGTAACCCCTCGCAAGACTACCACATCCGACACACAGTTGTGCAGCCTTACGAACTGAGGTCCGTTTGTGAGGTAGGACAGGTGTTGGTCCACACCTGCCCCCTCCAACTTCCCCCTCAGCAGTGATGGCTGGATTGGCACCATCTATTGGCCAGACCCTGGATACTGCATTTTTTTGGCTGTGAGACTATGGTAAATGGACTGCATTTATATAGCGCTTTTTTCCAAAGCGCTTTACAGGGAGATCATACCACCATTCACCCATTCACGCACACATTCACACACCGATGACGACAGCTGCCACACAACGGCGCTAATCAAGCCACCGGGAGCAATTTGGGGTTCAGTGTCTTGCTCAGGGACACTTAGGCATGCAGGGAGACTGGGAGTCGAACCACCAACTTGCTGGTCAGGAGACGACTGCCCTACCTCGTGAGCCACAGCCACCCCCAATGATGATTAATGATTTTATTGTTGTTTATTTTGTTCAATAATGCATGTAATATGAAATCAGATCACTGATTCTACGACTCTGCTTTTAAATACTGAGAATTACATGTAATATTCAAAACCAGCTCAACATCTCGCTGATACAAGTGACATCAAAAACTGATGTTCATTTTATAAATGTTCTTTCGCAAATGTTGCGTCAAATTTTAGCCAGCTGTATTTGTGGCAATACATCACATTTCAGATGTGGTTGTAAGACACGACCATGATGCAGAATACAAGAGACTTTAACAGACAGGCCTACACATTCCTGTTTATCATCCATGACACTGTCTCTGTTGACTCCAGATCAGGCAGTGTGATGGAGCATCAGGCCATCACACCTCCTGTAGGATCTCCAGTTGGTAGAGCCCCCTACCTGCCACCTGAGCGTGCCCTCATTTCACTGGACAAAATAGCCAAGAGAGCCTGTAAGGTGTTGGTGCTGGAACCAGTCCAAGAGGCACAGAGCAGGTAAGAAAACAGTTTATCACTGTGACAGTCTGATGAGCCATCCTTGATATCACAACTATTTATGCATTTAGTGAGTTCAGGATTAAAATACATTTTAGCACCTGTTTCAGCTCTACAGTGAAAGTACTTGCAATCGGTAAAAACTTGGAGAAACCTGATACAGAACAGGCTTGGTTATTATGTAAGGGCAGAGACACACCAAGCCAACATCACAGAACTAGCAGCAACAAAGGCAAACTGTAACCTCACATCAGCTTTGCTGGTCTACAGCCAGTGGCCAACTAGCATGTACAGTATGTTCTGCACCTGCATGAGAGGAAATAACTCTCCATACCAGAAGGTGGTGGTGGTGGTAGTCTGTCATTCAAAAACGGAACGAGAGCTAGGGCTGTGAACATACTATGCAGCTGTAAACAAACCAGCTCTCAGCTTTATTCTGATCAAGGATATTTCCTTGGCTATCTGGGGAGGTCCATTCTTTGCTGAAGCTTTGTGATGCTGCATTCAGGTCTGGTGACACTGAAGCATACAACATAGCAAGGAGCAAGCTAAAAAGAGGAATCAGAGAGGCTAAAAGAGTATATGGGAAAAGTTATCCAGCAATTTCACTCCCACCAAGGACACAAGGCACTTATGGCAGGGATTCCACACAGCTACAGGCTATACAGGCAACAGACAGATAAGCTCCCTACCAGATAACCTCTACACCTTTTCTCCTAATTTGAGGATACAGACAACCAAGCAGCATGAAGGCAGGCACTGCCTCCCACCAACCAGGCACTCCAGCTGATTCCACACAGTGTGAAGAGAGTCTTCCCTAACATCAACCCTGGGAAGGCTGCTGGTCCAGATCACATCACATCTGAGGCTGGGTGCTGAAGGACTGTGCAGAACAGACAGACATCTTCATGGACATATTCAACATTTCCCTAAGCTGAGCTAGAGTGCCCTTCTGTTTCAAAAGTGCCACCAAGACACCAAATCCATCCTCCATGAATAATTACTGCCCTGCAGCCTTGACCCCCATAGCCATAAAATGCTTTGAGCAGCTTGCTATGAATAACATCAGGTCATGCCTCCCATCCAATTTGGACATGTTGCAATTTGCATAGAGAGCAAACCAGTCTACAGAGGACGCCATCTCCACCCTGTCCACCTTGCTCTGACTCACCTGGAATACAAAGACATTTGGATCCTGCTAATTAGCTCCACATTCAACACAATTTCGCCACAACAGCTCACTGAAAAATTGCTGCTGAGTGTGGATCCTGGTGTTTGCAGATGGATTTTTGTGTACTGAGCCCTTTACTGTTTACGCTGCTGGTGCATTGACCATTCTGCTAGTTCAACACCAACCACATCATAAAGTTCACCAAAGCCACCACAGTTGTTGGCCTAAATAAAATAGGTGGATGTGTGGAACACAAAGGGCAGCACGGTGGCGCAGTGGTTAGCGTTGTTACCTCACAGAAAGAAGGTCCCGGGTTTGGGGCCTTTCTGTGCGAAGTTTGCATGTTCTCCCTGTGCTTGCGTGGGTTCTCTCCGGGTACTCCGGCCTCCTCCCACAGTCCAGAGACATGCAAGTTAGGTTGATTGGTGACTCTAAATTGCCCATATTAGTGCATATATATACTGTATATCCCAATTTGGGTTGCGTCAGGAAGGTCATCCGGTGTAAAACGTGCCAAATGTATACATGCGATCAGTTGATTCGCTGTGGCGACCCCTAACGGGAACAGCCGAAAGTAGTAGATAGCATATGTGGAACACAATTTTGTCTTTATGTGGAGAATAAAAATGACAAAGGAATCTTGATCTTGCAACATAGTGGGGCAGTGGTTAGCGCTGTCGGCTCACAGCAAGAAGGTTCCGGGTTTGAGTCTGTTCACATTCAGTTTTTGGCCCTAAGAAAATATAATGCTTATATTTTGCCATTTCTCCTAACTGAGCCATTAGGAGCTACTTGTAACCTCAGAATGTTTTGTGAATATGGTCCTAGATTTGTCACCTCACACATTTCTTTCTACATCTGCAGTTTTTTTGGTGTGAAGGTATAAAACATACAAGCCTAATGTACAAAATATGAAAAATCTAAATTGATAATCTTTCAGTGATAAAACCAGTCAAAGCATGTTAAGCCAGTTGTCGCTGTATGTTTCCTGTCAGGTGACTTGAAGAGGAAGCTTGTACAGGAGACACACACATCTGTGTTTGGTCCCCCTGTCCCGACACCAGAGCCTGACGGAGGCATTCCTAGATGGAGTGATGGAAGGAGAGTCAGAGAGGAGGAGTGGTGCTGATGTGGTGAGGAGAGCGGGCTCAGTAGAGATTGAAAGTGCATGTGGAGCCACAACAATTTATCATTTCACTGGGTTATCCTTTCACTGGGTGGGTTTTTTTTTTATCCCTTCAGAGCCGTTATTAGGGTTTTGCACATTTTCTTTGTCTTCATTCCATTTTACTTAATGGGTCATTTTTATTGCCTTCTTATTGGTTATTGTCAGGGTGATATAGTATATTTATGGGAGTTTTGTGGGAGTATTATTTATTGTCTTTTTCTAAGTGGCAGCTCTTGTCTCCTTGTAGTATTCAGTCAGGAAACCCTAGGTTTACCTGCATTTGTCAGGGAGCACAGATGAAGCTGGATGGATCCAGCAGTTTGGATTTGCCTTGATAAAGAAACTGTTCAATATTTTGTGGACACATCCACTTTGTATACTATATGTCCCTCTACGGCTTAAACATTCCAAAACGAAACACATTTTGAAAAAAAAAACTACAGTATTCCTGTACAGAGCATCAGGATATAAAAATGATGCTGATCCAGGAAATCTGGTAAAAAATCAAATAGAGAAAATTCCCAAATGTAGACTGCTCCTTTTAAATAAGTTACAGTATGACAGATGCTGCTCTGTATTGGGAAGTTTGCATCTGTTAGATTTTAAACTACAACCTATTTATTCACCTTTCAATTAAATGTCCTTTAACATGTGCCAGCTGACATTTCATTTTAAACTTTTTACCTCTCATGCGTTTTATAAACTGAACTACAAACAGGTTTACACTGGATGACTGCTGCATCTCAACTCAGACTTGAAGGCTTGCATCTTTCTAGGGAGGAAGTGTTTGCATTCAGATTGATATTCATTGGAAAACAAGTCTTTTATGACTATAGGACAGAATTTAATGTGTGTGGGCTTTACACTGGCTGATTTATTTCACTCTGTCTTAATGCTCATATTTTATTGTTGTTGGATTCTTCTAAGTTCCATAGAATCCGATTTTAAATAGATATTTTTGTATTTAGTTTGACTTCTCACATCCAGTACTGTACACTGCATGATGTAACGGTACATCGGTGTACTGTACTAGCACCTTTTACAGTGTGGTCTTCTCATTTCATTGTCCAATAATTCAAGCAGAATTTGTGTAGCATAGGTTAAATAACACCAGATGGCACTTGGTGAGATTCCTCCTAGAATTAATTTATCACAGTGAATGAGATCTTTAACACTGACATTAAAGGATGATCACAGTCTCTGTTCAGTAAAATACTTACTCAGGCAATATGGGGCTGTTTGAGGACAGTGAACAACTAAAACCTCCCACATCACATTTTCTACAGTGGATCTAAATCATAAAGTCTTGCTGTGGATGGTGAAGAAACTAGTATCAAAGCTGGACCACAGTGCCTACGTGATATCTGATTTCTAAATAATGTAAATGGATTTGACAAGTGGGATCTCAAAGCAAATGTGAAGTGAAAGTTCAGTTTCAGCAGGCGTATAAATAAAAACCGAATGGTAACATTAATACTTTATTTATGGGTTCCAAGAATTTCATAGGGTGATTCCTTATAAGAACATTGTCATTGTTTTTGTTTTTATTTTATTTCTGATTACTCTTAAGTGTTACCAATGATGGGAAATAGAAACAAATAAGTTTCTTTAGTTGTTCAATTCCAAAGGGCTTTCCTTAAAATAGGTATTTAAAAATGAATGACTGCAAATAGTGACAGGATTTTATCTTAAAACCTAAGTGAATATTGTATTGTATTGGAACCCTGACTTTGATTTGGAAAAACTTGTTATAGATCTTGTCATGTTGGTTAAGGAGAATTTTGAGGGTCATGGAATCAACAAAGTCGTTTTCCTCTCAGAACCATGAATACTTAATGGAAAGCCAACCAGTTGTTGAGATACAGTATGGTTTGTACCATTGCAGTGTTTGAGCTGCTACACATTGAAAACATGTCATAGGCCCTGACATACCTTTCGCAGTCCTGTATGATGGCTGTCGGCTTTGAAAGAAGATGAATGTGTCTTGTAATGTCATTCCTTGGTATGGAACCTTCTCTGTACTGGCTCAAATGTTTGGAGTCATATTCATTGTGTGAGGAAGATTATTGTTGAACTTGAGAGTAAAACATATGTTTTGAAATGTTATGATGTCTGTTTGACATATAAAACATTCCTGGATAACGTGTTTGTTTTTGGTTGATATTCATTCATCCCTCGGTCTGTTGAAAATCTAGATTTTCAGCTGCGTTCATTTTAATCCATACACACCTGTGGAAACTGAGTCCACTGTGGCTCCATGAGACACATGGGAAAGTCATTCATTTCACAGCTATGTCAACTTTCAGGGGACCCCTATCACAGATGGCCACTGTGAGTTTAACAACAGTACTTCCTTGCCTGATGAACTGAAAAGCTTTCAGTCATGTTTGAGGTTGAAGACCAGCACACTGTAACTGCCTCCCTCGGTGAAATGGACTGCTCAGTGGTCAGGCTCGCCCAAGCCGAGGTCGGAACATGCTTTGAGAGGGCCAACCAAATCAGGTGGACCTGATGGTATCCCAGGCATGGCTGTAAGTGCCAGCTGACTGGCAGAGGTTTTTTGTGATATCTTTAATTTGTCATGAATGTCTGTGCCAAATGTCCTGCCGTGTGTGGCTGAAAATGCCTGTTGTATGTAAAAATGAAAAGGTGTTTGTCGTCGGTGTTTTAAAAAAACTTTTTTTTTCCCCCACATTTAATTCCAAGAGTACATATCCTCTTAAAGGCACACACAGAGAGATTTGGACATTTTTAATAAAACCTAAGACATCAAAGTAAATATCTTAAAAGCATAAGCTAACAAAGCAATACAAACAGAGTATGAATGACACCTACAGTATAGTCTCACCTTTCATAAGACAAAAACATTTGTCAAATGGTTTTATTTTCGTTGAAGCCCTATTGAATTAACTTCAGAACAGATTTTGCATGTTGGCCTCTGACAGCAGGTAAACATACCAGTTTAAACTGTTTATCACATACTAGTCATGCCATGTTTTTGGTCGTCTATGTCTGTATATGGAACACCTAAAAGAGAAGGGAAAAAGAAAGCTATTAGAGCTGTACAAATAATCAGCATTAGAACTTCCACAAGAAAACCTCTAAAGCATCCCCCACTGACCATCGATGGTGCTGTAGTGGAGAGAGTGAGCAGCACCAAGTTCCTGGGGGTGCACGTCTGATAAACTCTCCTGGACCAACACCACCACATCACTGGCCAAGAAGGCTCAAACATGCCTCTACTTCCTCCACAAACTGAGGAGAGCCAGTGCCCCACCCCCCATCATGTGCTCCTTCTACTGGGGCACCATTGAGAGCGTCATCACTTGCTGCATCACTGTGTGGTACAGAGGCTGTACTGCCTCCTGCAGAAGGACCCTGCAACGCATAGTGAAAACAGCCAGCAAGGTCATCGGCACCCCTCTGCCTTCCCTTATGGACATCTTCAACACCCGCAGAGCCATCAGCATTGCTGATGACACCTCCCACTTCAGACTCCTGCCTTCAGGGAGAAGGTATCAGAGTCTTCAGGCCCACTCCACCAGATTTACAAACAGCTTCATCCTCCAGGCTGTGAGGATGCGGAACGGTGTCCATTACCTCCCCCACTCTGCCCCTGGACTGTGACCCACCACAGAACATAAAGACTACCTCTGCTGTTTGCACAAACCCAGTACATTCCCCCTTCTTGTTATATTACATGTAAATCTGCTGCTGACTGTTTTTTTACCGTCATATCTTGCTGTTGGTCATTTGCACTACTGTCTATGTGCATCTCATAGGCCCTTATGCACCTCATCACTGATGCCCCTGGTGATGCTGAACTTCTGACAATCTTCTTGTTATTATTTGCATTACTGTCACTGATTGTACATGGTTTTGAGTCATAGCCTTTTCTTGCCATGAATGAATGTGCTTATCCTGAGGTGGAAGGAGAGGCCATGTGTATGCTGATTAGGCAGCACAGTGTAATTTGGGTGCTTGTTTTGACCCAAAATAAGGATGATTATAGCACCTGTTCAGACCACCTCTCATCACAATAACAGGTGTATTTGCATTTTTTCTGACAAGCGTGTAGGCCAGGAAGCATGAGAACAGGTACCCAAATGTATATTAATGGCCACACCAACTTCAAATAAAGCTTTATATCCACAACTGATTGGCTGGAATTCACTCTGAACCGTCAATAATGCACAATTAAATTTGCCAATGAATGAGATGGTGTTCAGGCTATGCTGTCATAAATCCTCAGAGCCCCACAATAAGCAACATCATTTTCCAGACCTAACCTACCCTTAACACAAAGCATCCCCGAACCCTATCCCCACCCAAGCAAAGACCAGATATGTGGATTGACATATAGTGTCTGCATTGTATTTGCTTAGGTTAAGCAGTGGCTGGTTCAACTGGCTTGTAACAGCAGTGAGCTCTGAGAGCCAGGTTTCGCTCAGTTGTCCAACCACTGACACTGTTCTACCACGAATAAAAAGTCAGTAAAGTAAAGTCAGTCCGACCTCACTGTGCAGACATACGTTCGTTACTACTGCGGGGATATACTTTTTGTCTGTTTTTGCATTTTATGACCATTTGATCAGCTTTGAAAGCAGCTGTAGGTGGAGATAAAGTGGGTAACACATCATCAGCCAGGTGGTCACCAAAACTGTGAAACACTGTTGAAAACGCTCGTGTGTGCTTTGTGTCTTGATAGACACAAGTTTGGCAATGCACCATACTGCAGGGAAATAGAGCCCAGGATATCAGTTCTGTTTTGCTCACAAGTGAATGCGCCAAATCTGTGACAGAGATAACAGTGACAAGGTGTGCACTGTGGTCGATCATCTACAGCAGTAGTAACAAGTGTGTAAGCTAATTTTAAATATAGTCTTAGTCCTAAGATTAAAAATTAACCCATGTGAGTTTTAGTCATAGTTGGTCAACATAGGTTTATTTCTCTGTTTGTGACAAGTCTTACCTGTTGATTTCATCCTGAGATTTTTCTCCTCATATCTCCTTTTCCTGTGGAGAGAAACAAGTGAGGTGAGACTTAAAGATGAACATGATTAACAGCACACTGTGCTTGCAGGTAAGATTTCAGACTTTGCAGATCAGTAGTGAAGGCAGCCAGTGAATCAAACCCTCCCTTTCCCAGTGCTGATACGGTATTCTCAAAAAGTGGATGGATTTGTAACTTTCTCTCACCCACTGTGAGCTGAGTGCTCCTTTTGAATTACATAAACCTGTGACCTGGAATGAAAATGAAACCTCTTTCTTAACTGGTCGTGTCCCTGACATGCAGTAGTGCAACCTCTACTTAAGAAACCAGGTATGGACCTTTTGGTATTAGCTAATTTTAGGCCAATCTCTAAGCTCCCCTTTATTTCTAAAATATTAGAAAGAGTGGTTTATATTCAGTTGAAGTCCTTTTTAGATCGGCACAATGTCCTGGAGGACTTCCAATCTGGTTTTAAAACTTTACATAGTACAGAGTCGGCCTTATTAAAGGTTTTCAATGATATATTTTTGGCAACTGATGCAGATGATTATGTGATCCCTGTCCTGCTGGATCTGCTAGTGGCCTTTGATACGGTTGATCACAGTATTTTAATATCCCGGCTTAAAGATATGGTGGGCATTAGGGGCACTGCCCTGGAATGGTTTAGGCCTTACTTGTCTGGCAGGTCCATGTGTGTAGGCATTGCTGACGCTGAATCTTCAACATCCTCACTGTCTTTTGGGGTTCTGCAGGGATCAGTTTTGGGGCCTTTGCTGTTCTCACTTTATCTACAACCTCTTGGTTCCATCCTGAGAAAGCATGGTGCCCTTTTTCATTGCTATGCTGATGATATTCAGATTTATATGCCGCTAAAGAGGAAGGATAACTTTTCAATTAAACCATTATTGGCGTGTCTTGATGACATCAAGGACTGGATGACCCTAAGTTTGTTAAAACTTAATGAGACGAAGACTGAAGTTACAGTGTTTGGCCCAAATAAGTCTGGTGACCCACCTTCAGTTGACTTAGGTCACCTGGTGCAGTATGAGAAACAGACGATCTTGAATTTGGGCGTAAAAATTGATTCTGGTTTGAAATTTGATCGCCAAATTAATGCGGCTGTGAAGTCTAATTTTTTCCACCTTAGGCAGATAGGGAAGGTAAAGCCTTTTCTTGCACACCAGCATTTTGAGACAGTAATCCATGCATTTATTCCATCACGTTTGGATTACTGTAACGCACTGTATGTTGGAGTCAGCCAGTTGTCACTTGCTCGTCTCCAATTGGTTCAGAATGCGGCTGCCCGTCTATTGGTTGGAGTGCGTAAAAGGGAGCATATAACCCCTATTTTGGCATCCCTTCACTGGCTCCCGGTGTCCTTTAGGATTCATTTTAAGATTCTTTTATTTGTTTTTAAGTCTTTAAGTGGTCTTGCACCACTGTACCTTCTTGAAGTTTTATTTCCTTGTAGTCCCTCTCGGTGCCTCAGATCAGCTGACCAGCTCCGGCTGGGGGTACCAAGGGCTAGGCGTAAACTTAGAGGGGACAGAGCGTTTTCCGTTGTGGCTCCTAGGCTATGGAATGCGCTGCCTCTTTACATTAGGCAGGCCCCCTCGTTGGCCATTCTTAAAACTTACTTGAAGACCCATTTGTATGCCTTGGCGTTTGATATGGCATGAGAATCTGTTTGCTGACTTTTGGTTTTGGATAGTATTTTGTTATTTTGCTATCTTGGTTCATTTATTTTATTTTATTGTTTTATTCTTATTAATGTAGTTGTTCACATGTTATATGTTTTAAATCGAATCTTATGTTCAGCACTTTGTTTGGCTTTGGCTGTGTTAAAGTGCTCTATAAATAAAGTTGAGTTGAGTTCTGCCAAAAGTACTGAAACACAAATATACTTTACATAATCTAACCCCTGTGCACATACTTGTGCAAACGTGTTCTGACATTACATGACAGACTCACTTGGATTTGCGAGTGCAAACACACACAATGGTAGTCACAATGATGATGACAGTGACTGAGACCAGGACCGCAATCAGAATAATCCACTTGGTTTCTGTAACAAATGGAAAAAAAGTTAGAACCAACTGACTATCAGCAAAAATAAAAACATATGTTAAACACGATGTTAAAATACTGGGAGAGTAAGTCTTTGTAGAGAAAAAAGATTAGAGCTGGACCTTGATTTAATGTTTTCATAAAATTGATTGCTTTTAGACCAACTACCACTTGCACGATGTTTTGACTTGAAGTCTTCATCAGGTATTTTCAACTTGACCTGGCATAGATACAGACTTCATCAGTTGTTTCCAGGTACAAAACCACAGCTGGAGAAATCAGCACAAACTAACATGACCCAGATTTTTTCACAACATTTCAGCCCGTTTACCACAGTATATTACTTTATTAATAGACCTTTTCCGTTGGCTGAAGTCCATGTTTTATTACAAAGTGTAATGACTTTGATCTTTGGATAGGAAATGAATTTTATAAGTGTCAATTCATTGGTTGCAAAGGTTGTTCATGGACTGAAACATTTTAAAACCAATTATAAGATGTATGGATGAGTGTTTGTGGTACTGTAATATAATGTGGGCTGAAATGTTGTGTGAGAAAAATTGGGTCATGCAGTGATAGTTTAGCCTGAATAAAAATATCCTTATGGGAATGATAAATCAGTGTACAGGCTCTAATCCTGTCCTCTACTAGTATTATTCATCAGCCTATGCATCTGATTCAAAGAAGTTTGTTTGAGGAGGTGCATGTAATGTTCTTACTATGAGTACTTTAATAATATTCCTAACTTTTCATGCATATTTTTCTTCTCCTGGTAGAAAAGGTGTCTGCAGTACATTCTTTAGGTAATGAATGACTCTTTTGCCTTCTTTCAGCATTACCTGCCTAAATAGTTAATGTATGCAGCATTAAATCTGATGTAGATGTTCAGCTACAACCTCAAATCAGAAAACGTTGGGATGGTATGTAAAATCAAAATTAAAGCTGAGAACAGTGAGGTGCAAATCATCTGTGTCCTGTATTACATGGAAAACGATACAGCAGCACATTATTTGATGTGATACCTCATCAACTTTATTCTTTGTTCAAAATAAACTCACTTTAATTCTGATCCATGCAACACATTCCAAAACAAAGTAGGGACGGTTGCATTTCAGGACTAGTGATGAGATAAAACAATGAAATGATGATTCCATTAGAAACAGGTGATGTCAACAGGTACAAAGTGGCTTCCAGGAAAGGTCGAGTCCTTTAGGAGCAAAGATGGGCCGAGGACCACCAGTTTGCCAACATATGTGTGAGAAAATTATTGAAATATTTAAAAACAATGTTCCTCAAAGAAAGATAGGAAGGGATTTGGACATGTCACCCTCTACGTTGCAGAATATCATTAAAAGATTCAAGGAATCTGGAGGGATTTGGACTAAGCTGGATGATCGTGCTCTCTGATCCCTCAGACGACACTAGATCAAGAATCGTCACTCTTCTATAAGCGATATAACCACATGGGCTCAGGATTATTTTGGCACACCTAAGTCAGGCACTACAATATGTAGTTACATCCATAAACGCTGCCTAAAACTATACTGTACCAAAAGGAAGCCCTATGTCACCATTGTCCAGAAGCTCAGCCGACTGCTCTGAGCTCCAAGGCATCGGGAATGGACCATCACACAGTGGGAACGTGTTCTGTGGTCAGACGAATCAGTGTTTCAGGTCTTTTTTGGTAGGAATGGATGCTGTGTGGTCCAGACCAAAGACGAAAAGGACCATCCAAATGGTTACCAGCAACAAGTCCAAAAGCCAGGGTCTGTCATGGTCTGGGGTTGTGTCAGTGCCCTTGGCAAAGGTCACTTACACTTCTGTGATGGCTCGATTAATGCTGAAAAATACACAGAGATATTGGAGCAACATACGTACACTGCCTTCAAGATGACATCTTTTCCAGGGACACCCATGCATATTTCAACAGGACAATCCAAAACCTCATACTGCACATTACCAAGGTATGTCTGTGGAGGGAAAGGGTGTGAGTGCTGGACTGGCCTGCTTGCAGTCCTGACCTGTCCTCAGTAGAGAATGTGTGGCACATTTTAAAATGCAAATTGCTCTCATCAAAGACCCAGGACTGTTTGCAGATAGAATGGGACAAAACGACACCTGACACATCTAATCACTTGGTGTCCTCAGTCCCTAAACATCTTTTAAGTGTTGTGAAAAGGAACAGCAACATCACACCGTGGTAAATACTTTAGTGTCCCAACTTTTTTTTGGAATATGGTGCAGGTATCAGGATTGAAGTGAGTGTTTATTTTGAACAAAGAATTTTCTGATTTTGGGTTGTAAAATAAGTAACTGCTGGACTTGACCAGATGTTTGACCAGGCCGTACCCAGTTCTCCGCTCGTTGTTATCTCCACCTCACAGTTGGTACCCTCGAAGCCCTCAGTGCACTGACAGGTGTACGTTTTGTTGCTGATCTCCTTACATGTTCCTCCATTCAGACAGGGGTAACTGAGGCAGGGGCTCACTGAAACACAAAACAACACATCACTGAGTTGGGTTTTCTCTCTCTTTTTTTAAACATTTAGATTACATTAGAATCCCATTGTTAAAGAACTACACTGAGGTGAAAGAACATAAAAAAACAGCAGGTTGATTACCAAGCACCATGTTATGTATGCTACTACAGTGAAAAAGACAACTTTGTGAACATGTAGTTAAGTCTGATATATCACAGAGCTGCTGTCATACCCCCGAATCATTGTTTTCTAGCCTACCTGTCAGTGACCGTCTACTAAAATGTTCTGCAACAAAACTGCAAACTGATACATTTTGTAGGGAATGTAATTGATTATTAGATTATATTCTGATGTAAGGTAATTCTTGAATGAATGAAGTGCTACATTTCACTACAGAAGCAGCAGCAGACAGAGAGGGAGTAGGGAGGATGGCAAAGGTACAAAATGCAATGCTGTCACCCAGAGGCTTGAGCTTGACTCCAGCCAGAGTTTTGCTCTGAGGCTGATTGTGAAGTCACTTTTAAGTTTTGCAGTTGCAGTTTTACTTCCAAAATGAAATGTTTGATATTTTTGTAACTACTATGTACTATCAGGAAATATTTACATCACAGGCATTTGCAAAAAAAATATGTACAGTTTATTTTTTATGTGTTCTTGGAGAGTTTACCATGATTCTGTTTGGTGTTGATTTCTGTTGGTTATTGTGGCTACTGTAAATTTGGCCTGTGAGTTTACACTGAACTTGGGTAAATGATTGAATTTTGGAGAGCTGTTCTCATAAACACATGGACACTCACCTTTGTAGCAGTCACGTTTGAAGTCGTAGATGGTGCAGACGTAGCCGTCTTGGCAGGTTTTTGGTTGGCACGCGGCGCCAGTGCTGGTGCATTCACAGGACTGAGAACAATCCTCAGTCACAAACTTTTCTTTCAGCTGCAAGATAGAGGGGGAGAGGGGGATTACATCATCACACAGTGATATACACAGTCAGTGGTGTATGTGTGCCATAAGGCTGCTTACTGGGTAGTATCTGCTGAGGAAGGTGCAGCCACACTGTGTGTATGGCACACAGATTCCCTCGCTCATGACAAAGCCCTGGGCACACTGGCATCCCTCCACACAGGAAGTGATGTCACACTCAGAAGGTGCTGCCAGGTCAGCACAGGAGGCAGGGCAGGGGGACATACAGGGGGAGTAGTTGCTGTTAGGAGCACAGGAGAGGGCTGGGAGAGAGAGAGAGGGAAGTCACAAACCTGTCTGGTTTGATTATTTAAACAGTTCACTCATAACAAGCAGCAGTAGTTTCTAAAGAAAAGCACTGTAGGTGTCTATACCCTGCAGACTGCTCATAACTCATGTGAATGCATTGTATGTTCAGCATCTTACCACAGTCCAGCTGCTGCCTCCATGGTCCCAGGTTGACTCCAGCCTCCTGACAGGCTGCAGCGTATGTTTCGTAGCTGGCACAACGCAGCGCTGCACTGCCACTCTCGGCACACAGGTCAAACACACAGTCACTGAGGAACAAACACACACACGCACAGTGAGTATGCTGACTCTCACAACCACATAATATGTTCTATTGTAAATGCACACATTAAAATGGCACTGAAACTCTCCAGTGGACAGTTCCACATGCCACCACACACACAGATTACTCACTTCTGGTAGGTTGTGGGTGTTAGGGCAGCATGACAGGCAGCAAACGGTCCATTGGGATCAGACAGGGCTCCACACTGAACCACGCTGTTGTAGTCATTGAGCTGAGACTGGGAGCAGTCCGATGTCTCAAATCCTGAATTAGGATCAGTCTCTACCTCTCGCCTGAAGATAGGTGAGAAGGATGGAAGAACTTTGGTAAAGTTGTTGTATCTAACATGAAGCTTAGTTATTACTGAGATATCAAGTATTAAGGGTGCTTGGCTACACACACATATTGATCAAAAGTAACCGTACACGTGCTCTGAGCAACTAACAAAAGCACAGTCAGTTAGTCTGACAGTTTTGTCCAGAGCATAGTTCTGAACAAGAATGCTCAGTAATTGCAAACCAGGTTGCCTGAAATTTGCTACAACAATCCAAGGTCCTGAGATTATTTCTTGACAGTGATTGTGGGAACCTTCTGACCTTATTTCTACCACCAGGGGGTAGAGATATTAACAAAAAAGAGAAACTTTCAGGTAAGATTTAAGTCTGCCATATCTGGTATAAACCTTTTTAAATTCTTCTTTATTATTTTAATTTATTTATTGTTCCTTTGTTTTCTCCAGGGGTTATTGTGAAGTGTAATGGGAGAGTTTCTGTTTTTGTATTCCCAAACGATTCTCAATTCTACTTTGGCATTTGGCTGTGTACAAGTACTGTACATACTGTAACTGTGTATAACTAAATAGTTTTTGTGACCACTTGAAAAGGAGCATATTTATTGATACAAATGTTGATGAGTTGCTCAAAATGAACAAAACACACATTGTAGATATTATACGTTAGAGGTATAAGATGCTGACAACACAGCCAAGTGAGGTGTAGGCTAAAAGACAGAAGGATGACGGCCGCAGTGACGCGTTTCACAGAGACTGGACAACCACAACTAATCGTTTCCAAATGTGAACCCTCACGTTAACTTGA
>NW_018127905.1:2430469-2448028 GCF_001952655.1 Monopterus albus | reverse complement strand
GCAAGCCATTTTCAAAGCCATATATTTCGAACAACGCTCCTTCCTCCGTTGGTCTCTAAACAGCATATGAGTCATAACAGGCCAACTGTTGCCAAAAGACTGTGACAATGAATACAATAAATAAAAAATAAATAGCCTATTCACTGCAGTGCTTTCTCAAAAAAAGTGTGTTCACTAGTGATAGCTGTTCGATTTGTAGAAGCTTCGACACAGTATTCAAAAAAATGATTCATTACTTGAGGCTTCAATGACACAGTGCTTGAGTAGGTCAGTAAAATGAAATGCAGTGGATTGTTTGGGATTTGATTCGCCATGCATATTCCTGTTTGAATACACTACATGGTTGTATGGTTTCAAGCTGGCACAATAAAATATAAAGTAAACATGGACTCATGTTGAAGACCATGTTTCTTATTTGGCACGTCTGATTGTACTAGGCTATAGCTATATACTTAGCCTGACATTTTGTGTTATGAATCATATTCTATCTTAAAACAAGTCTAAATAGCCCATAGCTTAAAGGATGTTGAATTGTGGATGTTTAGAAGGCTAGATGGCAAATGTGATCTCATTTCAAATGTTTCATTGATGATCTAAATAAAACTGGCTGTATCGGGAATCAAACCCACGCTACATTGTTACAAGACTGTGGTTTTCATGATGCACATTACAAGATCCAATCAAATTACCTCATGGTTGTTTCACATTTGAGTAAGGTTAGCTACTACATACCATGATCCTTCATCAACTCCCACCAATGTGCATGTTACAGCGCTTACATCAACTGTTTTCATTTGCTCTGAGAATCATTGTTTAGTAATGTTATAGAATCTTTAGTACTGAATGCAACACTGTCAAAACAAATCTCTGCTGACTCGGTCTCTATTTCCTTCGAAGGCTCAGCTCAGTTCCCCCAAAGAGTCAAGACAACCAAACCACTGACAGGGTTTCGATACCGAATGCAGCAGTAAAGTGTTTCATACGTCACTAGTCACGTGATCAAACCACGCCTCAGCACAGTGGTTCAATACAACTGTTTAGTGAACTACCGCGCATGTGTCGGGGTCCGCCCTGGACAGGTCACCAGTCTATCACAGGGCTGACATGTAGACAAACAACCATCCACACTCACACTCACACTTGGGGGAAATTTAGAGTCACCAGTCAACCTAAGCTGCATGTCTTTGAACTGTCGGAGGAAGCCAAAGTACCCGGAGAGAACCCATGCAGGTACAGTTAGAACTCCACACAGACTTTAAACTTGACTTTAGAATATTTCACCATTTACAGGTCAAGAATGAATCTCCACACTCACGAGCCCTAAGGTATCTAAGGGGGCCCCACTTTGAACCACTATCAAAATCTACTGAAGCAGTATTTACAGTTAACAGGGACCCTGACTGTGGTCCTACCTGTGTGCATGGACAGTGTGAGGAAGGCCATAGAGCTTCAGTCCGTCAGCCTGTCGGCCGCTGACTTTCCAGCTTTCTCCAAATTCATTCAAATTCCTAACCACTGTCCCGTCTGGCTTCATATACTCGTTTCTGGTGATGCCATCATAATTTCCACATAACCCTCTGACAGCGTTCTTGTAGGTGCTGGGCAGTATGATCTCTGATAAACAAACAGAGAAACATAGTCAAGTCAAGTCAAGTCAGCTTTATTTATACCTTTCAGTGCCCCACATACAGTATAAGAGCATAGATAAAGTCACAGAAAGTTAGAATACAGCAACAAAAATAATATCACAACGGGTCTATACATCCGAGCTCAAGTAAAACAAATTGCTTATTCATAGAGACAGGAAAAGAGAAACAATCTAAGCCTTTTTTTAGAGTACTGATGGTGGTGGTTGAATGCAGATCATCTGGTAATTTATGCCAGAGAGTGAGACCTAGGTAAGCGAAAGCACCTTCTGAAGACTTTAAATTTAATTTCGGCACAGTTAAGAAATAACTAGCTGATTACCTGAGTGGTCTAGAAGGAATGTATTCAGCAAGCAAGTCATGAATATACCGAGGAGCCAACTTATTAACTGTTTTATAAACCTGTCCGTGCAAAGTCTCAGTCATCCAGGTCATAGTATGCTGAAAAAATGTAGAAAAAAATCATCTGGGTGCAGTTTTAGGAGTTTTATAGACCATAAAGCCATTACTTTATAGACTATAAGACTTTATAGTTAATCCTCTACTGTTTAGGTTCAAATGTATGACTTCATATTAAGCATTCTGACCAAGGCATTTTGAAAGAGCTGTAGTTTACAAATCATTTGTTTATGTAGACCAGCACAAAGGGTATTACAGTAGCTCAACTAGGAATGGAAGCGTGGCCTATATTTACAGCTACAACTAGACATAAAAAAGAAAAAGGATTTTGGATGTGTTCTTCAGGTGATAAAAAGCCATCTTGGCTAGGATGCTAATATGTTTATCAAAGTCAGAATCAGCTTTCAGAATGACTCCAGGGTTCTGAACGGAAATGACTGGATTCACAAACAAGCCAGAGAAGAGCTCAGTTAGCGAGGGAAGAAGTTTTATTGTTCTCTTACCTCCACGAATGTTGCCATCAAAGCGTACAGTGAGTCCAAAGTCAGTGGTGAGCTGGACCTGCTTGGAGTTCACTGTGATGGTCAAACCATCAACTGGACTGAGAGGAGGTGCAACACGCTCTCCATTCACCTAGAGGAGATACAATGTGATTGCAGTTTATGTTTTCTACAACAATGTCTTTTTACTTAGAATGCACACACAGCAAAGATGCAGTGCAAGTCAACATGAAGTACGGTGTGCTGGAGAAGTTGTGTGACATGTTTTTCATTTAGATGATTTGTACTACCAGAAGTACTGACCAAGACAGTCTTCTTCTGCAGGAAGCGAACATTGACACCATAAACATCAATGTACATCTGGTCCAGGAATGACACCTTTTTGTTCCCCCCCCGTCTGATGTTCTTTCCCCTCACCACCAGGGGTGACAAGGAGTTCTGAAGGTTGTGACCCTGAGTCAGGACGTAGATGTTGGTACCCTGGAAGTAATGGGCGAAACCATCAAATGTTCGGTAGTGAGGATCACCAGAGATGCTGCACTTGTTGAACTCTAGAAAAGATGTCAAATGAATAGGAAAGATTAAAAAGGGTCAGTATCCAAACAGTGCAGAACTCGCCAATTTGTATTTACATTTTTGAGGTTTAAAGTATTTAAATTGTGCACTGTTTGCCAGTCCCAGCATGTTGTAATATAACACATAAAGCCTCTAGGGTGGTGGACTCACTGGTGGGTTGGCAGTAAAGGTCTCCATATTTGTCCAGGACACACAATGAGTCTGAATCGCAGCTGTGGTCCTTACATGTGATACTGCCACCGGGGTTACAAGTACAGGAGTTCACACATTTACCTGTCAGCCACGAGTCTCCCACCTACACACACATATACACAAAACAGATGCATTTACATTTACAGACACAACTTGGTATCAGTTTGTTTAAATTTCAATCTAATTACTATGAAAATAATAATATACTATACTGCTACATGTGACCATATTTCTAATTTCATTCCAAAGAATGTGCCTCAAGTCAATTAATAGAGCTGCGTGTTGCTTTTTACACCTGATAACAATGGTGGGGCAGCAGTGGCCTTAAGGTTAGAGAAGCGAGCTTGTGGTCATTAGTTAATTCCCCAGACTGGCAGGATTCAAGTGACAGAAGTAGTGCCCTCATTACGATAATCATAATAATCATCATCATCATCATCACATCATTGCCACCACTGCGGTGCCTTTGAGCAAGGCCCTTAACCCCAACATGCTCAAGTGGAGCTGCTCAATGGCCACAAGTCAGTCTGTGGTTGTACTGGGCAGCTTCCAGGTGTGATCATATAGCTGAATCAATAAAGGTTAAAAAACAAAAAACAAACAAACAAACAAACCAAGGAGCTTCAGTTGCTGGTGCTAAGACATAGTAGCTATAAGACTCAACACAATATAATAAGCAAAGTAGAAAAATCATTATAGTGTTCTCTGTCAGGTCTTTTGGGCTTCATTGTATTTGCCTATAGTAACTACCCAGGAAAGTTTCTAGAAATAACTATGTCATTTAGTATTAAGGAAGCTGAATATTCAAACATGAAATGTCTCCAGGCACAATGTAACACGTAAAAATAAAGCTTCAGATTAATAAATGAGTAACTGCTTTTCTTAAAAGAAACTTTTTGTTCCATAAAATTGATATTTTCCCTATAATTAGCAACATATATCATAGTTCATTTCTGGAAAAAGCCTCAGAAATTATTGGGAATAAGTGTTGATCTTATTTCTTCATTATTCCTTTTTACCAATGGGCACCACTGATGTAAATCTTTTTGCTGGGTCTCAACTAAGACCTTCTTGCTAAAAAAATAAAGCTCCTTCGCACCTTTAATGCTTATAACCCACATGTTTGTGATTTCAGTATTCAGGATGTTCAGCCAGCAGCAGCATGGATTTGCTTCACTCACATCATGGTACTCTCCATCTGAGTCCAGACAGCCACATCTGTCCAGAGGAACACACTTGCTGTCACTGAGGACAAATCCTGCATCACACTGACATCCTTCCACACAGGTAGTTGGAGGAAGGTGGCAGAAAATGGGGAAGAGGTCTGAGCAGGTTGGGGGGCAGGGGGCCGTGCAGTCTGAGTAGTGACTCTTAGGAGGGCAGGGCAGGGCTGCAGGGAAGGAATAGAATTAAGTATGAAAAGATTCAAACTAAAATATTTGATTTAAACAGTTGATTAGCTTATTATGACTTACGACAGAAGGTGTTGTTCCTCCAGCTGATGGTGACTCCGGCACTCTGACAGGCCTGAGCATATGCATCCACGTTGTCACAGAGCGTTGCCTGCATGCCGTTATATTCACACATGTCATAGATGCAGTTACCCAGGAAAGCCTCAGGGGGCACCAGGGAGTAGCAGGGCTTGAAGCGGTCAGAGAGAATGACCTTGGCACACTGGGCCTCGTACAGTTTCTCTTCTTCTGCAGTGCAGTTGGGGTGGATGTCTGGGCGAGTGTCTGGCTGACAGCTAGAGAGGAGAATGTTTCGATGAATGGATTCATCAGGCTCTAGGATGTTGCGATGCTGTGTCTGAGTGACTTAGCTGATATGTGAACTCATGCTATCCTAGGTGACAATTTTTATGACACTCATCTGCTGGTGATTACATAGAATATCAAACTTACATATGTTCTGTTGGACGTTTTACAACTGCACTACACCATCTTTAAGCCCAACACAATTGTCAGTATGTTGTGAATTTAATACAACTATGGATGGACTACTAAACAAGCCTAAAAGGCACAGGGCCAGAGCCTCTGTATGAAGAGACAGTGCCTTATATTTTTTTGATTTAAGGTCACAAAATTACTTCAAAGACCACAGCCACAATCAAAAAGAAATGCTAACAACCCCAAGATATGCAAAGTGGCTACAAAGATGACAAACAACCACAATGAGACTCTAAGTTAAGACTACGTTATTAAGGGTTTTTTTGGTAAGGATTCTCTTGTCATTACCGACAAGTCAAAGATGTGTTATGTCTTTAATGAGCACTTTATTTCTTCTGTTTTTTTTCATCTGATAATGCCACTATGACACAAAACCACATCGATTCTGATGGAACTCAGAACCCAGAGGCCCGGTATCTGGTTAGACCTTTTACCTGTGGTCCTGAACGTCCTAAATGCTCTTTATTCTACTGACCCAAAAATGGCTGCGGTGCAGCTGACTGCACCACTTATTGTGGGATGTATTACTCATATTTTTTATTTGACATTATTCACAGAAAGCATTCCTATTCTGTGGAAGACTGCCTATGTTATACCACTGCATAAAGGGGGACCCTCAAATAAACTCAATAATTGTCACCCTATATCTAAATTCTCTTGTCTGGATCCAAAGCTTTTGATGCTGTGGATCACAACATTCTCTTGCAAAAACTTGGTCATATTGGAGAAGTCTTGTAATTGCTTTAGAAATTATTTGTCTGACAGATCACAAGCTGTTGTAGTAGATTGTTCTGTATTAGACTATGGCAACATCATTTCTATGCATGCCTCTGCCAAAACCCTGAAAGCACGTGATTCAACACATCGTGCTGCTATTTGTCACTAGAGATTTGTTTTGCTTGTGAAATTGTGTTTTGTGTAAACAGGGCATCCATGCAAAACAGAGTGAAATAGCTGTCATTACATACCCTGTATGAATACAGATTGAATGAAAGTGCCCACAAAGAGATGCAAAATCACTAAATAAAGATGACAAATGACCATAATAACACACAGCAATCATGAAGACATCACAAATAGGAGGTGTGTGGGGGCTTTTACCTATTTGTGCCTGGAGGCTCATTTCCTCATAGTCTGTCTGTGCATATTACCTTTGTTTGGTATAATAAACTTTTGCAGGCTTTGACTCTTTTAGAATCTAGTTTGAGGGCTGGAATGCCAAAAATGGTTGTTGACACACCTGTATTATTGCTAAAAATGACATTAATTGTCAAGATTAGATGTAAAAATAATCAGCCTATGTGAGCCAGCCATGTACAGTAAATCAAAGTATATAAAATTAAATCAAGAAGCTTCTTCATCATTATTGTTAGCTGTGTTATTTTAAATTTCAGTTCAACTCACCTGAAACTGACCAGAACGTCACAACCAACCACATTCACCTGACCACACTGTTTATTTTGGCAGTGGACTTCTCTCAGAATACTGTGCATACTATCAAAGCTGTGGGAAGTTGCAGCTGCACTATTATGTGTGTAGAATTCCTCAACCCTTCATTGTGCCACAGTTTCTTTTTTGATTTTATAGAATTTATTATAAACTACACAGACTAAAAAAATGTACTCTTTGCAAATAATGATCAGAAGAACTTGATGCTGATTGGAGAGATAATCCTGTCATGAGATATTTATAATAAAACATGTGTGATGGTTGTAGCCCACTGACCCAGGATCACTGTCTCCATCTGATTTCCAGCTGTTGCCCAATTCAATCACATCCTTGGCTGGTTTCTTGTCGGGCATCAAGTTGTCATCAGACGAGTTGTGGTTATAGTTCCCACACATGCCACACAGCTGGAGAGAAGGGAGGTGGAACAGGGTTATGACAATGTTTCCATATGGGGCTCAGGAGGTAGAGCGGGTCATTTCCTAACCGGAGGATTAGCGGTTCGATTCCTGGCTTGTCCAGTCAACATGTTGAGGTGTCCTTGAGCAAGACACTGAACCCCCAGTTGCTTCCAGTGATGTCACCGGTGTGTGAATGCGTGCGTTCTTGGGAGTGCGAATGGGTGAATGGCCGAATAATGTGAAAGCGGTTTGAGTGTGCTGTAAAAGCATAGAAAGGCGCTATACAAGTATAAGACCATTTACCATAAACCGAGCGATCTTAACAAGCTTACAGCATTCACAATCCAGTAAAACAAATAAATAACAGGCAGCTACAAACGGAACAGCAGAAATACTGAAACCTGACTGTGTGACTTATGGACAGATCATAAGACAGTAAGACTGGTCAGATAATTTCATACCTTGCTGAAGTATTCTCCAGGAACAGTGATCTCTAGATGATGGACCCCATCAAACTTCACCTGCAGACCAAAGTTTGTGTCCAGCAGACTGTAGGACCCACTGGATATCACCTTGGCTCCAGCCAAGTCAATGGAAACTGGGGTTCGCACCCTCCGCCCATTCATCTAAGACAGGGCAGAGAGAACACAGAGATCACTAATTTCACTGTCCCCTTGGACCTGTCCAAGGTGTACCCCGCCTTTCGCCCAATGTCAGCTGGGATAACTTACAGCCCCCCGCCGCAACTCTATTCAGGATAAGCTGTACAGATAATGTAAGGACGTATCCCTTTGCTGTTTTCTGCAGTTATGACTTAATACCCATTAAATCTGAAATTCTCCTTACCAGTACTCTGTGGCTCTTCTGCAGTTCAACTACAGTATCATGAGGTAGGTAGACTTTGACAGAGCGAACATAGGAGGCCTCTGGTTGACCACGCTCCTCGTTTTTAGCCACTATCCTGAAGGGAGTTACCTTGGTGGCGTTACACACCTAGAATATTCAGAAAAATGATTTGAAACATCTTATAGTTTAAGAATGCATAGCAGGTAAAGCAGTCAGGGGCACAATGATGACAGATGTGCATCAAGTTCTTCCCATACCTCCACCAGAGTGTAAGTGCAGGTACCCATGAATGTGTGCATCACACCATCAAAGGTGTAGTAGTGAGGGTCTCCAGCCACATGACACACTCCTTTACCTGAGGAGGGAAGTGAGGGTCAGTCAAATGTAAAAAATGTATCTAATGGTCATTGACTAGCTCAAAGAGAAATGGTGAACACAAATACAAAAATATGGCCCATATTATAATAAACCAGAATTATTTTGAAATCTGGAAGCATTTTTTAAAAAGGTGGTATTATGGCCATTTCTGACCCATTTTTATAAATAATGGGCATATTTTATTCACCCAAAGTTGTTTAGAGTTCTCTAACTCTATTTTTACAAACAGCCCAGATTCTTCTCTGTTTTCAAAGCTAATAACATAAAATTTAATATTTATATTCACGAGCACCTACTCTGATTGGTTGGAGGCGATGACAGATCACTACCCCCAACCAATCAGAATAAGACTCCTATGATCAAACTTTACCTTATGCTAATGGCTGCATCTGGAAACACAAGACAGTATACAGAGGTATATGAACTAGAGTCTGATCCTGAATGAAAAGGAGAGAAACCTGCTGTTGCAGACTACATACTTCAACTGGAAGTTTCAAAATGGTAGGATCGTGTTTGTTTCCTAACCAAGTAACAGTCATTTTTTTCAAATGCAGCTGGAGGCAGCTAGTGTAGCTTTAGCACAACTGTTCTCATTTAGCTCCCTACACTCTCAGAGTAGGCTTATCCTCACACATCTAATTTCATACCTGGGTGCAATGTGGCAGTAGGTACAGTTTCAACCGGCTCGCCCTCCAGGTGGGAAATTCAAAATTCTAATAGTAAAAACACTCTAAGGAAAGACTTTACCAGGTTTGACCTTAGCCATCACCGTGCTCCACCTCACACCTCAGTTTTTTTTTTGTTTTCCATCATACCACCTCTTTAAGATGGAAAATGATCAGTTCATGATTATTATTGAAATACTGACACAGCTCCAGCTGTAGTAAATTTTGGTCATTCAGTCTGTCTGTTGTTAGGTTTACCTGTGGAGTGGCAGCCCAGTACTCCTTCCACCACTTTACACTCCTGTGCAGGGCTGCACTGCCAGGGCTCACAGGTGATGTTGTGGTTGGCATTACACTTACAGCGCTCCGAGCAGTCCATCTCTGTGAACCAGGTGTCTCCCACCTACGCCCCACCCACATGGACAAATAGTGCACATAAATAAGTTCAACACATGTTCAAGCATATTTTCTTGAACAAAACTCAAGAAACACAAAATCCCTTTTGTCCCTTAAAGGAGTTTTTCCACTATAGGAACCTACTTAAACGTGTTGTGCCAAGTAATATAATGGAAAAATACCCATGCTGTCTCTCAGACATTCCACACAAAAGACAACTTGAACACCTCTTTATTGACTTCCACAAGTTTTGCGTTTATTTCCCAATAAGGTGTGCCAACTTTGGAGGTGCATTCTGGGAGCTAAATTTCGGCACCCCTCAGGAGGTAGTACTAAAATCAAGTATGAGGAATGCAAGGGGGGAGAGGGAGCGTGCACGCAGAGCAGTTGCCAGTGATTGGTTAAATGTCTGCATCTTCACACCTCAAGCATTAGCATTACAAGTGCCTTGTGTAAACACACAGCTGATTGCATGAGTGAGAGAGGAGCAGCCCCTCCCTCAGCTAAACAGAGACCAACAGACTAACAATACAGTGGAAAAATAAAGCAGCTCATTAGGTTCCAATAGCGGAAGCACAGCATAAATGTTCCACCCAAGCACACCTACCGGTTTGTACTTTCTGTTTTCATCAGTACATCCACACTCACTGAGCGGGACACATTTGTCTCCACTGAGGATAAGGCCAGGGTTACAAATGCATCCCTCCACACAGGGCTGATTGCAGGGGCCATCATGGCCCACGGGTTCCTGACAGCTGGGCTGAGGACAGGCAGTGCTACATGGTGTGTATTGACTCCCTGGAGGACACTTCAGAGCTGGATGGAAGAGAAGATTTGGAAAAGGGTGTTTCCAAGATATTTTGGGAAGTATACAACTTTATAACTTTCATCAGAATCTAGACAAAACTGTCATGTCTGCACTGTTGCTAGTTAAAATGGTGGAACAAATTTGTTTACCAATAAATCAAGTATGAGTGTGTTCAGTAGTAAAATATGTCATTTCTGCTTTTTTGACCCAGAAAAACTTTTCCAAACCTAAATTTGAAAATTTCGCATTTTACATCACCCACAGTGGAGTTATCCAAATTAGATACAAGGTAGCCTGTACCACCAGGAAGAACCTGTTAATCTGAAATGCTTCCTTTTCATTCATAAAATAGGATCCTATGTTTTCTTAGTTAAAGAAGATTAAGTTAATTTTACTAGACCCAGCTTATGTAACGTTTGTTGAACAGCAGTCACTGTGGCAACAGTCAAATACAGGAACTGACACTAGCCTCCAAGTGTGTTTGTCAATTTATATTGCTTATTAATTCAGCTTTTCATTTGTAACAAATCATGGCTGCCACTAACATCCATACATACATACAGTCTTATGCAAAAGTTTAGGCACCCCTTGATAAATAACAGATTTTGCTGATTTTTTATTTGAACAGATGTTAACACAGTTTCTCTTGGAAATGGAAAAAATGCACAATATTTTCAGCAAACAGTGATGCATAGTTACTTCTTATGCCATAAATTGAACAAAAATAAAAAATAAAAACATTATTATGGCATGGTGCAAAAGTTTGGGCACCCTACACAATCAGTACTTAGTAACACCTCCTCTGGCAGATATCACAGCTTGCAAACGCTTTTCATAGCCAGCTAAAAGTCTTTCAATTCTTGTACTTGGGATCTTCTCCCATTCTTCCTTGCAAAAGGCTTCTAGTTCTGTAATATTCTTTGGTCGTCTTGCATGCACAGCTCTTTTAAGATCTACCCACAAATTTTCAATGATGTTTAAATCAGGGGACTGTGATGGCCATTCCAAAACCTTCAGCCTGCGTCTCTTGAGGTATTCCATAGTGGATTTCGAGGTATGTTTAGGATCATTGTCCTGTTGTAGAAGCCATCCTCTTTTCAGCTTCAGCTTTTTTACAGATGGTGTGATGTTTGCTTCCAGAATTTGCTGGTATTTAGTGGAATCCATTCTTCCCTCCACCCGTGCAATGTTTCCTGTGCCACTGGCTGCAACACAACCCCAGAGCATGATAGATCCACCCCCATGCTTAATAGTTGGCAAGGTGTTCTTTTCATGAAATGCTGCTCCTTTTTTTCTCCAAACATGCCTTTGCTGATTGTGTCCAAAGAGTTCTATTTTAACTTCATCAGTCCACAGCACTTGTTTCCAAAACGCATCGGGCTTCTGTAGATGTCCTGTTGCATACTTCAGACGTTGGATTTTATGATGGGGACGCAGATAAGGTTTTCTTCTGCTGACTCTTCCATGAAGGCCTTGTCTGTGCAAGCATCGCTGCACAGTGGAACGGTGCACCACCACTCCTGAGTCTGCTAAATCTTCCTGCAGGTTTTTTGCAGTCAAATGGGGGTTTTGATTTGTCTTTCTGACCAGCATACGAGCAGTTCTGTCCGAGAGTTTTCTTGGTCTTCCAGATCTCATCTTGACCTCCACAGTTCCCCTGATCTGCCATCTCTTATTTACATTTCTTACTGTGGAAACTGCAAGCTGACAACGCTTTGCTATCTTCTTGTAGCCTTCTCCTGCATTGTGGGCGTCAATAACTTTCATTTTCAGGGTCTTACACAGCTGCTTAGAGGAACCCATGGTTGCTGGGTGTCCACAAGTGTGTGCACAAGGTTTGAAGAGTCAAAGTATTTGTACAGCTTTGAAATTGGCATTTACCAATGACAGCTGTTGCTGTGCATCAGATCTAACGAGCTGATTAAGGTCTGATACCTTGTGAGAGACTTTGAGACTCTGGAACTCTTAGGGTGCCCAAACTTTTGCACCATGCCATAATAATGTTTTTATTTTTTATTTTTGTTCAATTTATGGCATAAGAAGTAACTATGCATCACTGTTTGCTGAAAATATTGTGCATTTTTTCCATTTCCAAGAGAAACTGTGTTAACATCTGTTCAAATAAAAAATCACCAAAATCTGTTATTTATCAAGGGGTGCCTAAACTTTTGCATAAGACTGTATTTACATACACATCAAATCCCTAAAGTCGATCACCACACAACACACGTAAAACAATTTTCCCAGAATGGACAGAGCCTTTAGAGATAGTTCAAGGTTGTCAAGAAAACAATCAAAAAATGTAACTGTGTTTAACTTTTGTTCAGTGTTTTGTTTTACATACACACACACACAGACTTACGACAGAAGGTATTGTTTCTCCATGCGATGGGGACTCCTGCAGCAGCACACATGTCAGCATAGCTCTCTATGGCCTGGCACAGAGCCACAGTCTGCCCTCCAGTTGCACACATGTCATACACACAGTTTCCAAAGTATGGGTTGGGCAGCACGACAGAGTGGCAGGGCTTAAAGATACCTGAGGTCAAGATCAACAACACATAAATGCAATAGAGGTGAATGCCAGGCAAACCTATTTTACTCAGAAAAACACTTAGCATGGTACTGGACTACTCTAGTTGGCTGGCTTGCATCTACAGGGTGAAAAGTAACTAGGCATTAGAAATTGGCTATAGAACTTGTAGTATCACTGGAGTCATGATGAAAACAGTCTCTAAATAGATAGATTTCATATGAAATATGATTTCTTTTCATATTAATTTGATTGATATTTGAATGATTGAATTTGATTCATATGAAATCCTATTTACTATCATCTATTTAGACACTGTTTTCATCATGACTCCAGTAATACTACAAGTTCTATAGACAATTTTTAATGCCTAGTTACTTTTCACCCACCCTGTAGTATCAAGGGCCAACATAAGAGTATTTGGGCTTGGGCAGGGTATAAATTTCCTCAAGGTCATACAGCCATGGTTGTCGTTGCTCTTGCATTTGGCCATGAAACCCTTTACATGTGCCAGAGTTATATGGCCATGGTGGCTGGTGTGCCCTCATCAGATGTGACAGAGCTTCTAACTCCATCAGCTCTTCTCAGGTGTGTCAGATGTGATGAGTGATCACTAAGTCATTTGTTTTTTCATGTTCAGTCACTCACGTAGGTGTGTGTTTCATGGATGGCCTCCCTGGTAGCTACATATAAGTTGGCATAATACACCTGTAGAATTTAACACTTCGACACTGTTTGGTGACATCAACATTTTTACAAATGGTTGGTGAACCTCTGTTGTCTAGGTTCACTACATCTAGGTGCTATTTTTAAGCTCAGAGTGTGTGCCAATCAAGCTAATGTGCTAAACACGAAATACCCAAGTCTATGAGGTTTCCCTAGGTCTACTGGGTTAGCAGTTGGTCCCTTCCAAAAATATATGAAATTGAAGGTCAACTGGCCTTGCTGTTCAAAATATATGATTTACAGATCTAATAATCATCAAACCAGTGAAGAACAATGAATGAAGACAAACAGAAGAATACATAAAGATGTAGAGGGGTGCTGTCACTGCTTATGTTGTTGCTCGACTCTGCTTTAACATCTTTTAGAATCATCTATCTTTAGTATTTTTCTGAATGTACTAATAAACATTGTGATATATTAAATTGGACCTTATTCCATTGATTCCTGCAGACCACTCATGCATGTAGTGCACCTGATTGTGATGCTGATTCTAATGACAGTGGTGATAATGAGATCCCATTCATCATAGCAGGTTAATGACATGGGATGTGCAGGGGGTTGGTCTGGAAACTGGTCTTCCTGACATTGTATGTGTGTGTATGTGCGTGTTAGTCACACACCATTGGGATTGGTGATTATGCCGCAGCTGGTGGGCTTCTTGGCCTCCTCCTCCACGTTTTTATCACATTCTTCATGTCCTCCACCATTGGTACAGCTGGAGAAGAGGTGGAGGTTTCATTAGAACAAATTCATTAGATGTGATGATTTTTGCATGTTGGACTATGCTTGTTGATCCACCCAGAGCATCAATCATCCATCTATTCATTATCTATAGCGTTTATCCTGAAGAGGGTTGTGGGGGGGTCTGGAGCCAATCCTGGCGAGACACGGGTTACACCCTGGACAGGTCACCATTCTGTCACAGGGCTGACATGTAGACAAACAACCACACACACTCCTACGGGCAATTTAGAGTCTTTGGACTGTGGGAGGAAGCTGGAGTACCCCACGCAGAGAGAACATGCAAACTCCACACAGAAAGGCCCCGGAACCTTCTTGCTGTGAGGTGACAGTGCTAACCACGGCTCCACCACGCTGTCCCCCAGAGCATCATATTGTTGATGAAACATTTTGGTCAGATTAGTGTAAAACCTGCTGCAGATATTTTGAGTTCTCTAAGGATGAAACATTTCTGTTGATGTTTTGCTGAACTTGAATGGCCAAGTGTCAAAATCCAATGCGTAAATGCATAAAGGCTATGTAAAACCACTGAGGGGTAAAATTTCCGCTTTTATAATTTAAACAATTTTTGTTTGCTAATTATTTCAAGCTGTTTGAACTTTACAGTTTGTTACAGTCACTGAGACACTTGCTATACACATAGTTCTTAGTCCTGCTGCTCAGTGTGGCCTGTTTTTCCTGACAGGGTTTATTATATCAAACAGCAACAACAAAACAACACAAAATTATGGAAATTTGGGATAATTTGTGAATACAGAATAGCTATAATCTAGTATTTCTGTAAAGAAGATTGAGTGTAGCAGAATGTTGAATATGACTCTGTTGTTAGACATAAGTAAAGGCCATTGGGTAATTAAAGACACTGTTCACCAGTAAGTGAGCTGCCTTTTTTTTATTGATGCTGGAGAGTGCAGTTCTGTATCTGTGACTTACTCAGGTCGTGGATCAGGAACCTGCCAGCTGTCTCCCAGTTCATTGCTGTTAGCAGCTGGTGTATTATCTGGTTTCAGGTTGTCATCTTTGGAGTCTCCATTGAAATTTCCTACCAGGGCAGAAAACATAAGACTCACTACAGAGTCAACATGCTGAAAAGGACACTAAGGGTTGCATTTGGGGCAGGTTTTTTTTTTTTGGACCTGGTAGTTTTAGGTTGGAAAACTACACTAAGGTACAGTACATAAAGTGAGAGGTAGCTGTTGTGAAGAAATAGACAAAACTCTGGCTGGAATCAGCTGTAGTGAAAATAGGCTCCCACTTGAAAATGTCTACTGTTATGCCATTTTACTGGTTCTTACCACACATGCCACAGAGAAGGCCTTTGTAGGAAGTTGGCACAGAGACATCAGCGTGGTGGTTACCATCAAAACGCACCCTCAGGCCAAAGGAGGTCTCCAGAACAACAAACCTTCCGCTGAAGTAGATCTTAACTCCACTGATAGAAGTGACAGGGGGGACAATCACTGTCCCGTTGACCTGAAGAAGAGAAAGATGTTTGTTTTGATGATGGACCAAATTATCAAAACTGTTAATGATTAACTTTGTCAGTTGGCTAATTGATTTATTGACTAATTGTTTTAGCAATAAATTTTACAACTATTCATTGGTGCTATACAGCAAGCTCTTCCTCCAAATCTGACACGGTAGTACATGATACAGATACTGTAAATCTGTCAGTTAACATACCTGGACTATGCGGCCCTTGCCAAAAATGATAGTAGCACTGTTCACATTGATCACCACAGCCCTGACGTAGGAAACTTGCTTATTACTCCCTCGGTGCTCATTCTGGGTGTCCACGGTAAAGTACGGCATGCCAGAAGAAGCGATGCAGGGCTTGGTCAGGGTATAAGAGCAGGCTCCCATATAATGATGGCTGTGCTGATCAAAGGTGGTGTAGTGAGGATCACCAGAGACTGAGCACATACCATGTCCTAAACAAGAGAGGCAAGAATTTAACTGAACTGTGAGGAGTCTGGACTCTGGCAGAGTCTGCTGATTTATTACACTGATCTTTAACACCGTAAGAGCAGAAAGGGGATGCAGAACATAGAAATTGTTACACATACCTCCCTCTCTCTGTGCTTTGTATATACATTTTAAATGTAGTAATTTGATAAAGCACAAACTAGCTGAGGAATATGCATCATATAAGCACAATATCAGCAGAGTTAATGAAGGCTAGCTTTTGACACAAGACCCTCTAAGACAGAATCTCAGCAAATGTAAAAGCAGGACCTACTGTGAGGTGCATGTGTGTGTGTGTGTGTGTGTGTGTGAGTGTGTGTGTTTAACACACCCAGAGGGTGGCAGCCATATTCTCCATCTTGTAGCTGGCAGCTCTCAGTGGCTGGTTTACAGCTGCTGTTGTAACACTGGATCAAACCTCCACTGTGACACACACATTTCTGCTCACAGGCCTCCAAGTACCAGTCATCACCCGCCTAACAAACACATGGAAATTATGATTAAGTCTCCATAAAAAATCATTGCCCAGGTGAGATACAAACCCTCTGACCAACAGATTTTCAAAACCAAAACTGACATTTTTGCACAGAATCTTCCATCTGCTACCTCCCATTGTGTGTAAACTTATTAAAATTATTCAGCATGTCTATGTGTAAAAACTGTATTTCATAAAATGAGCTCGAAGACATTACATCAGGGCACCGATAGCCAAATAAAGGGAAAATTAGAAAAACATAGTGCTAACATTGTGGTAGATAGACAATAACAGTAAAATAACATTGTTGTATATGTGCTTAAACATTGTTTATGCTTTAAAACTCAATATACAGTCTTATGCAAAAGTTTAGGCACCCCTTGATAAATAACAGATTTTGGTGAGTTTTTATTTGAACAGATGTTAACACAGTTTCTCTTGGAAATGGAAAAAATGCACAATATTTTCTGCAAACAGTGATGCATAGTTACTTCTTATGCCATAAATTGAACAAAAATAAAAAATAAAAACATTATTATGGCATATAGACAATAACAGTAAAATAACATTGTTGTAAATGTGCTTAAACATTGTTTATGCTTTAAAACTCAATATAATTTATATATTCATGCTTATATTACAATAGTATGCCAGTACATTACATCAGAGCACAATACCTTTTTCAAATTTCTGCAAACAAAATTCTGAATATTTCGCTGAAAAAAAAAGTTAGAAAAAAATCAACTGGACTAAGTTTCTAGGTCGACCTAGATTGCAGGCTTAGTTTATATTTGCACAGCACCTTTGATAAACTTTATGACTACTGAACACATGAAACACACACTCATATATGACAAGAGGACTGATGTGGAATATGGGGGTGCTGAATTACTTACAGGGTGATAGGATCCACTGGT
>NW_018127905.1:2410265-2411421 GCF_001952655.1 Monopterus albus | reverse complement strand
TTTTTGGCATCATTCTAAAACTTCTGTTAAAGCAGGACTGTGTGGGGAGTTGAAGGCAAGACCCCATGTGAAGAGAACAGCATGTCTTTAGTCTTCACTCACTCTTTGATGACTTTGATGTCCATATAGTGGTTTCCATCATAGCGAACAGTCACACCAAAGTTCATGGACACAGTGTAGTGCACTCCGGACATGAACACAGAAACACCAGGGACCGGACTCACTGGTAGGTTTACATTGGTCCCATTCACCTGTGTGGGGAAAGCAGGTGTGTGTGACATAATGAGTGATTACTGAGGGAAGCATCAAGCTTAAAAATTGTTCTATATAGAGACTTTTCAGTTACTGTCACTTCTGTGGTACCAGTGACTGAAAAGGTGCAAATGATTTCTGAACAACGGCACTTGCAGATATAGTGCCATTGTTGTCACCCAGCCACCCTTGTTGTTGAACAACAGTTTTAGCTCTACTGTTCCTCATCTCATCTTTACCTGAACAATGCCACCTTTGAGAATGGAGATCTTCACCATGCGTACATGTACATGTACAGCCTTCACATAGGAAACAGTGGGCACGTTGTAGCGATTTTCATTGTCAGCATGGACCTCAAAGTATGGCAGAGTCGTTTCATTGCAGGGTTGTGACATCACATAGCTGCAGTTGCCCATGAAGTCGTAGTTGAGTTTGTCAAAGGTGGTGTAGTGGGGATCACCAGACGCTATGCATGTGGATGTGTCTAAGGGAATAACAAATGAGAAACTGCTTGTTAGTAGTTAGCTTGGTACAAATATATTTTCCTGGTCTGACCATTATTTGTAAGAAAGCCCCAGCCTCACTCATATTTCAGGTTGAGTTTGAAGAATGCTGGTAGGCCCAGTTCTTTGAGAAAATGCAAGACATTATTACCTTTAGGATAGCACCCTTCAACACCATTAATGTCACGACACTCCTCCGTGGGGTCACAGGAGTTATCGACACACTCCAAAGTGTAGTTCCCTGCACAGCGACACAGCTTTGAGCAACCATCTCCAAACACGATCTCACCAGGCTGAAACAAAATTGAACACAGGGTTAATACCAGCAATGTGTACTGTATGTCACCAGAGGCGCAGCCTTCTGGTTAGTTAGCCTTGACATTATATCTTTACTACACACT
>NW_018127905.1:2399470-2401481 GCF_001952655.1 Monopterus albus | reverse complement strand
TGTTGGTTTTGTTGTTGTTGTTGGTGAAGGAGTTGTTGGTTTTGGTGTTGTTGGTTTTAGTGTAGTTGGGCCTGGAGTTGTTACTGGTGGTAAAGGAGTTGTTGGCTGAGCTGTAAGTGAAACATTAATCACTACTCATGAACCCATGCGTCATTAGCACAACAAATATGTATTATGTGAGTAACTTGATTTCCCTTTGGTCAGTTTCTCACCTTTGCAGGCCATGATACACACAGCATCAACAGCAATATCTGTCTCAGGAGTTTCTCCATAGGTACCAACAATCACAAACTGAAATACACATAAATGTGAAATATAAGTTAATGTAAACCACTACACATTTATAGTACACACATACAAAGACAGTTCTAGTACTTACTTGAATAGCAGCTGTTCCCAGGTATTGGACTTCTGCAGGCTTCCAGCTTTGACCTTGGTTGCCCTTGACTGTGAAAAGTGCAGGTCCAAGGCTTCCACCTGATAGACAGAAAAACACATGTGATCCAAATATACATTTTTGTCCTGTCTGTGTTTCTGTCTGTATATTATCATTATGATAAATGCCGTCTTTACCTGGGGTAATAGTATGGACACTGAGCTCCATTGTGGTGCTGGTACCATACATGTAGTAGTGGAAGATGAGGTTCAGACATTCAGAAGAGGGGGTTACTAGAGGACTTCTGATCTGAGCACTGACTCCAGGAACAGCATCAAAAGAATCCAGCAACATGTATAAACCCACTACAGAGTGCAGGGTAAAAAAAAAAAAAAAACTATGTAATGTAATGTAAGGTGAAAGTTTTTTCACACACATTCAGATTATATCTTCAGGACTCATTTTGTGCCCTTAATTTTCTTTCATATACTACATATAATTGTACCATTCTGGCAGTCTCTGTGACACACTGATTTTCTCACAGACTTTGGAAAAAAATAGTTACTTACATCCAGGTTTGGAGAAGTCATCTTTAGGGCCAGTGCCTTCAGTGGATGTTGGTCCATTCCACTGACCAAAGCCAAAATCATCAGGATTCTCAGTTTCAGTCGTCCACCCACACAAGTTATCCATAGTGTCAAAATCACAGCCAGAAACACAAGCTGTGGACAGAGTATGTAGACAGTCAGTGATACAGCTATATTTGTGTGTGTGTGTGTGTGCATGTGTGCAGAGAGGTGTGAGAGAAAACTCACATGGACATGCTCCTTCAGTAATGACAATGTTGTCCAGAGCTGAGTCACAGGAATCAGTGAGGCCTCTCTGAGCCTCAAACACTATCTATAGATACAAGAAGAAGATGTTATCAACCTACATGGTAACATAAAGAAAGCCACTGTTTGTAGAGGTTACAAACAGGAAAACAAAAGGTTCAGCAACACTTGCAGTGTTTGGAGCAACTTTTATGTAAAGGCCAATGCATTTCAGCAAGGAGCCTTTGTCAGGGTCTGTTAACGTTGCTCCTGTCACTGCAATTGTCACTGGACTTTCTGTTTTCCAGTTTGTTTTTCATTTATATATGCAAAAGTATTCATACCCCTTGAATTTTTCCACTACTAATTATGTGACTTCTGAAGGCATTTGGTTGCACTGGATTTTATTTAGGGATATGAGAGTAAAGGGGCTGAATACATATGCACGCCACACTTTTCAGATTTTTATTTGTAAAAAATCTTGAACACCATGTATCATTTTCCTTCCACTTCATAATTATACAGTACTTTGTGTTGGTCTATCACATAAAATCCCAATAAAATACATTTAAGTTTGTGGTTGTAATGTGACAAAATGTAGAAAAATTCAAGGGGTATGAATGCTTTTGCAAGGCACTGTATATACATAGCCAATTTTCTGGATAGCTGTTTAAAATTTGCACTAAAGTTGAGTGACAACAATGTTTAGTCCTAATGGTGTCCTGAAAGAATGGTAACATTCATTCATTCATTCATTTTCTACCGCTTAGTCCCTGAGCGGGGTCACGGGTGGGGCCGGAGCCAATCTCGGCCGGCAAGCGGG
>NW_018127905.1:2396296-2399340 GCF_001952655.1 Monopterus albus | reverse complement strand
GAACGCTGTTACCCACTGTGCCACCGTGCTGCCCCAAGAATGGTAACAAGAGAAAGAATTTCATGCTAAAAAGACTTTGGAAAATATCCACAAGATCTGTCAAACAATCTATTATTATAATAATAATTTATAATTTTTCCATAAATGACGAGTGTTATTTCTCCCCCATCCCTGGACGTATCTCTGTGTGGGTTAGTTTCACCGCCGGTTGGTGGTGAAATACAAAGTTGTGTATGAACTGAATTGATCAAAATAACAAACAAGCTCAGATTTATTGTTCAGCGTGCAACTCTGTGAGCTCAACTGCTGGAAATGTTATGAAAGAGCAGAGTGTTATTATGGCGTTGTTCTTAGGGAAGTCTTAAACTCAGCATTCTTGATGCATAGCTTGTCTTATAGCTATGATAAAAACAATGATAGATGTGTTTACTCTGAGGGTAAGAGATAAAATGTGCTGTAAACATACCTGCACTTTGTTAGGGCCTAACACTTGGCTATTCAGCGCATCTTTCTCAGGTTAATTATTAATGTATTTTCAGAATTTAATCTACCACCTAAGATTGTTTTTGCAAACCTGTTTCCTTTTTGTCAAAGTAAAAAATTTGTCACCTGTTTTTTCCTTTGTATCATGTGAGTGACTTCCTTGTTTTACTGACTTCAGTTTACTGTCAGAGAATTGACAGGTGACTGAGACCAAGTGGGGCCTATTTATTCTCTTTCAGTCTTTTTCTTTCTTCTTCTTGTCTGTTCTCTCATGAATTGTCAGGTTTGCTCGGCCGCTCTGGCCTCCCTCACCTTTCCTACTGTCTCTTGCCCATTAACACTAATCACATCTGCCTTCTGGCACGGCCTTAACGACAACATTAAGGCGGAACTAAGCACCCAAGGCGAGCCCCCTAACCTCTGCTCCCTAGTCGACTTGGCTATTATGATCGACAAACAGCAGTGCTCTTTCCGAGAGGAAAGGGCAGGGCAGCAGCCGACCACACTGACCCGTTCTGCATCTGCACGACCTTCTGAGGCCCGGGCCCCGTCCCTTATGGGGGGGACCGACACATCCTTCCAGAGACCTACGGATGAACCCATGGAATCGGTGTGTGAATGTGTGTGTGAATGGGTGAATGGTGTATGATCTCCTGTAAAGCGCTTTGGCCAGTGTAACACACTGTGAGAAAGCGCTATATAAATACAGTCCATTTACCATTTACCATTTACTGCAAAGGATCATTAAGATAAATGCTGGAGCTATCAGACATACTGTATGTTGTTAGGGTAACATGTCCTGGTGATTATCAGCGGTGTCATGCATCTAATTTTTTTAATATATCTTCCCCCCCCTGCGGGGTGCGGAAAAAGGGGGGCCCCCGCCAGTGAGAATGGGGACACTGACAGGCCGCCCCTCCAACCCCACCAGGCTGGGTGCCACTTGCCTCCTCCCCGTGCAACTGGAAACGGCCAGTCGGACATCCTCCCACCAAGCCCTGGCCATCGACGGTCGGCTGCTGACCCACATCTCCCACCGGACACCACCACTTCATCTCACCATCGCTGGAAACCATCATGAGGACATCAGTTTTCATATCTTCACTGCCCCCGACACACCTCTGGTATTGGGTCACTCCTGGCTGGTCCGACACAACCCCTCCGTGGACTGGACCACCGGAACTATCACGCAGTGGAGCCCCACCTATGCACAGACCTGTCTTTTGGCTGGACAACCCACCACATACATGCCTTCTACACCTCCAGAGCCGCCTGACCTATCATTGGTCCCCTCGGACTACCATGATCTCAAGCGGGTGTTCAGAAAACACCTGGCCATGGACACTTTACCTCCCCATAGACCATACGACTGTGCTATTGACCTGTACTCGGGAGCCACCTTGCCCAACAGTCGTCTCTTCCACATCTCCAAACCCGAACAACAGGCTCTGGAGGAGTACATTGAAACCGCTCGACGTGCAGGTATGATCTGTCCTTCTTCCTCACCCCTGGGTGCAGGGTTCTTTTTTGTGGGGAAGAAGGATGGTGGCCTCTGTCCATGTATTACTGTGGTCTCAATGCTATTACTGTCAAAAACAAATACCCATTACCTCTCCTCTCCTCTGCTTTTGAGTCTCTTCAGGGCGCGGCAGTCTTCACGAAGTTGGACCTCAGGAGTGCCTACCCAAGGTGAAGTTTGCATGGTCCAGGACAGCAGAGCAGGCTTTCCAAGAACTCAAAAACCGGTTCACCTCAGCCCCTGTACTCCTCCAGCCTGATCCCTCACGGCAGTTCGTGGTCGAGGTGGATGCGTCCGACACTGGGGTGGGAGCGGTTCTCTCTCAGCGGTCCAGGGAAGACCACGCTCTACATCCTTGTGCCTACTTCTCCTGACGGTTGACCCCGGCCGAACGCAACTACGATGTGGGCAACAAAGAACTACTGGCTTTGAAATTGGCCCTCGAAGAATGGCGGCACCTCCTTGAAGGTGCCGACCAGCCCTTTTTAGTATGGGCCGATCACAAGAACTTGGCCTACCTCCAGTCCGCCAAGAGACTGAATCCCAGGCAAGCGAGGTGGGCCTTGTTCTTTGATCGGTTCCGGTTCACCCTCTCTTATCGGCCGGGGTCCCGAAACCAAAAACCAGATGCTCGGTCCAGACAGTACAGTCCCCCAGCCAAACCACAAATACCAGAAACCATTCTGCCCGCCTCCTGTATGTTGGCCACCATTACATGGCAAATCGAAGACACCATACGGGAGGCCCAACAACAAGAACCCAATCCAGGGGGTGGACCACCAGATAGATTATACGTCCCCCAGGCTGCTAGGGCCCAGACCCTCGACTGGGCCCATGCCTCACGGCTAGCATGCCATCCGGGGGTACATTGTACCATCTCCCTCCTGAAACGTTACTTTTGATGGTCCACCCTAGAAAAAGATGCCATGGAGTAAGTAGCCGCCTGTGCTCCCTGTGCGCAGTCCAAACCCTTACATCAGTCACCCGCTGGTCTCCTTCGGCCGCTGACTACGCCTAGCCGGCCCTGGTCTCACATAGCCCT
>NW_018127905.1:2386865-2394977 GCF_001952655.1 Monopterus albus | reverse complement strand
CTCGGCCGCTCTGGCCTCCCTCACCTTTCCTACTGTCTCTTGCCCATTTACACTAATCACGTTCACCTGTTCCTCACTCCCTTATCACCAGCTGCACTTGATTAGGTTGCTCACTATATTACCCGGTTTCACTCCTCAGTCCTTTGCCAGTTCGTTCTTGTCTCTAGGCCATTTTTTCTCCGTGCTGTCTCGTTTTTTTTTTTGTATATTATTATCCCCTAGCCAGCTACTGTTTTGTGTTCTCCCCATGGACTGTTCCTCTGGACCGTGGCTCCACTCTCCCCTCCCAGGCAGGTCAATGCTCAGTCGCCTATCTGTTCTATTGTCATCATCTCTCTGTCTCCACCTTCAGTAGCCACCATCACCACCGACCAGCCCAGGAGTGACCCAGCCTACGCAGCTCGGCCCAGCTCTCCATCTCCTCACCTCCTACTGTTGGTCAACACCCGGTTACTACTCATCGACAGGACTACGCACTATTTCCCTCTGTGCATTTTGTTATTTCTCCTCATCACTGTACATAATAAATCACTGCTTGCATCGAAGTCGGCTACCTGGGTCCGCCTCTTTCTTGTTCGCTCACTGACAGGTGCGAATGGCACATAACATGAATAAACCCATATAAAATGTAGTCTAAATTTCTTTCAAGTCTTTCTCATTTTAAAATGTTGTTAAAATTGCTTAAACTCACTATAAGGGTCATCTAAAATTTCTGAAGTTTAATCAAAATGCAGGCATTATGAGATAGGCTTATGAGTATCATTCACACAATGCAGCTTTGAGTTATTAAGTCTGTTATGCTATATCATTAAAAAAAAGTTTTCACAGCTCTACTTTGCTTGCATTTCCATGTTCACCTTATTTGAGATCAAATTAACCAAAATTAGAACTCTCAGATGCTATCTGTCCAGTGATCCTTGTGTGTGTTTCACTGGCTGCCATTCTGCAATCATGCGCAACCCACCTCCTCTGCATCACCGTCATGATGCCCACTCTCAGTGTCCCAGGCCTCCATCAGCCACCAGCTGGCTCTACTCTACCACAAGTGTCTAGACTCTGAGGATCTGTACTATCTCCTATGTTCTTATGGGCCTATGTCTAATGAAGATAATTAACATCGATGAAGTCTAAACGCCAAAAATTTATGTTACTTAACTCAATAAATTTTGTTATTCACTTCCATTTGATCTCTTCTTACTGAAATACAATATACCCAATCTCTGTAAATATTAATTATGCAATCCGGTGTATATTGTGCCTTTGTCTGGCATGATGGGGGATGTGGAAAATCTCCTTTACTACAATTCATGAATTTATTGCAAAATTTTAGTTTGGACAACAGCAATTTGCTAAAACATTTTTTTCCATTCATGTCTCCAGTGTTGATTTTAACAAAGTAATTAATTGGGGGGTATGGTATGTAAGTCCAACAGTGATTTCTGAAAAACACACTACTTTAAATCACTTTTTCCCTTCATGACCAAACTGATAAATAATTCCATTTGCCATATTGCTCTCAGTTATAATTCCCCATTTTTGATGGTTACAGCAACATGTACAGTGCCCTGCTAACACTCACAGTGATACTCTCAGTGCTGGGTGTGGACACAGTGATGGAGCCCTTCAGCCAGGACGGGCTTTGGATTCCTGTCTTATTCCAGACTTCTTCGTCTCCACTGGGCGTCTTGGCCAGAACCCTCAAGATGTTGTGACTATCCATGCCATACATGTAGTATCGAAACTGGACACAGATCTCAGAGGCCGATGATGTGAGGACAGGGCTCAGCAGACGAGCTTTCTGCCCATTAGCCACATTGTCACACTCATGGTAGATATAGTAGCCCTCTACACACAAAATGAGACAAAACAAGGATGTGTATTCTTTTTTCATGAGTCAGAAATCAGTGTTTCTACCCAAGAACAATAAACAACCTCAATAATGACATGGTTGCTAATTGTAATTGTACAGAACTGAAATCTTTTATTAAACCATGCATTCAGGACTGACGTCCATCAGGGTAGTCTCCGCTGGGGCCGGTGTTAGGTGTTGGGGTTGGACCTTTATGTCGGGTCCAGTCACCGTTGTCTGTGTTGTCCTGGCTGAACCTACAATATGGGTCATGCCCCTGGTTAAAGTCACAGGAGGTCAGCACTACTGCTGGAGAAACACAAACACAACACAGGCAGATAAATGGACACTGCAGACGTCATTTAGGTTAAGAATAATGTAATATAATTTATCCCCAAAACAATCAGCTTTATGATGAATGATTAAATGTAACTATTGGCAAAAAATAAAGTTTGGTCATGTTTGTTATTGTTTCTTTGCTAAATTCAATATAAATAAACATCATCATTATTATTATTATTGACTCACTGAAAAAAATCATATTTGGTTAATGTGATCATCAAGAACAGAAAGAATTTCAATTATTAATGCAGAAACATTTTAGATGACAGATGGAATCTTCTAAATAAAAGAACAATGAATTTTTAAAATGATTGTATTTAGGGGGACAACACAGCCTCTGAAACTGCCTGGCAGCCAAGGAGTTTTAACAGCCCTCCCTCTCCCTGTGTCCTCCACTTGCTGCTTTTGTGATTTTCTCCAGATACATGCTGTTTAGTCAGAAATTGCTCCTTGACTTACTGAAAAAGCCCGGAAGCAGACGATGAAGCACGCCTTGTACGCATTGTCATTCATGCATTCCAGCCATTTATATTTATTTTCCCATTATCGCCTTTAGTTTTGCAACCTTTTCCTTGTTTTTTGCCAGCAGACTAGACTGGTAGGTCATCATTTTTAAAATCCTGCACCGCCTGTCAGTGTTGCCTTCTCTCTTTGGGTAGGATACAGGCCTCTCTGACCATTCCTGTGTCTTCTTAGACATGCCAGTTGTACCTGCTACCTGTAACACTTCAGTTACTGTTTAAAAAAGGTATTTAAATGATCCTACCAATTCTGTGTTTATGGAAGTTACAGTATATCTATGTCAGTAAGCCTAACATCAGACTGTGTTGATTCACTGTTTGACCATTTTAGCTGTAAAATCCTTGAACTTAATGACACCATTGCACCGGAAAAGGTCAACTACATCTCTGGCAATCCGGTGTATATTGTGCCTTTGTCTGGCATGATGGGGGATGTGGAAAATCTCCTTTACTACAATTCATGAATTTATTGCAGAACTTGGAGAAACACTCTGGCTGTTACAAGTCAGAAAAGAGAGTGCAGGAAAGCTGAGTGAAAAGTAATCTTCAGGTTAATTATGAGACCTTGTCATGAAAATTACATTATTAAGTATGTTTTAAACTGTGTTCTAATCAATATATTAACCAACATATGTTATTCAATAGATTTTAACCTTTCAGAACAGACTACAGATCACAGGGACCTGTGAGACACCGCTTGTGTGAACTGAAGGACATGTTTTATCTTTGTTTTCAGTACTCTGTGTGTTGTTATATGTTCAGCCGGGATGGCGTTCCAGACTTAAAGGAGCCAGCCATAAACCCTTTCCTGCCATATATTGTGATGATTTGCATTTACAGCTCTGAAGTAAATAAGGCTAGACAAGGCTTTTTCTCTGAAAGAGGAATCCCTCTTCTATGTTGCTCATCCTGAGGTTTCTTCCATTTGTTCCCGTTAAAGGGTTTGTTCGGGGGGAGTTTTTCCTTATCTGATTTTGCAGATCTAAGGGTAGAAACACACTAAGATGACATCAAAGAGCTAGCCACAACGAAGTCCAAACATTGCGCTGGTTCACGTCACCTTTGTCTGGGCTAAAGAGTGGCACTCGAACACACTGTAAAGACTACAGCCAGTGACAAATTAGCACATATAGTTCTGCGCCTGCATGAGAGAAATAACTCTCCATACCAGAAGGTGGCGGTAGTCAGTTGGCAGCAGAAAGTAAATTTACACACAGCATTCAGACACCACTATAACATGTAAACACACTGTGAGGAGGGATTTCGGACACAGCCATGGATACTACAGTGACAGGGATCCTGATCCTTTCTCTTCTCATGCACTGATTCTCTAAGTTCAACAACCTTTCAGAGTGACCTCTTTCACCAACAGGGTCCGCTGCCGATTCAACCTGCCAAATCAGCTGAAAAGCTGCAGACAGGGTCCGACTATTGCCAACAGTACAGGACGCACAGTGAAAACATTAGGGTGACAGCTGTTTCCTGACTGCCCAACAGTGACCAACCGTCAGCTTGGTGTGTCACAGACACCATGTATGTTGTATAGACTTTAAGTCTCAAGGCCAATTTCCTGTGCACTGTTTGGATCATTAAAACTGAAATGAACTGAATTCATTTTATGTTATTTGTTGCTTGTATGGGGCAGCACGGTGGTGTGGTGGTTAGCGCTGTTGCCTCACAGCGAGAAGGTTCTGGGTTTGAGCCCCAGCCGACCCGGGGCCTTTCTGTGTGGAGTTTGCATGTTCTCCCTGTGCTCCGGCTTCCTCCCACAGTCCAAAAACATGCAGCATAGGTTGATTGGTGTCTCTAAATTGCCCGTAGGAGTGATTGTGTTTGTGATTGGTTGTTCGTCTGTGTGTTAGCCCTGCGATGGACTGGCAACCTGTCCAGGGTGTACCCTGCCTCTCACCCGCAGCTGGCTGGGATTGGCTCCGTGACCCCGTTAGGGACTAAGCAGTTTGGAAAATGGATGTTGTTTGTATGTTTTGATTGTGTAAACACATGTGGTGTGCAAGTGTTTGTTGAAGATACTGTAAACAGTGAAGCTAAGGAGATGTAAAGACATAAAATCCACATCCATTCCAAGAACAAGGCAGTGGATCACATCCTGTGCTATCATCATTGTTCTGCATGAGCATGTCATCCAAGTTATAGGCTACATATGTTCAAATTTAAGTAAGTCTGTCATTTAATGTGTGTGTTTAAGCATGTGAATATGCACTGAAGATGCAGAAAATTTACACCAACTTACCATCTTCTCTCAGTGTTTTCTGAAGGCTGTAAAAGAGAATAGATTAATTAAAGTCTGGTTACATATCTATCATTTTGTTTCACTTTACAGTAATGTTCCTGTTTCAGCAGCCTGATACCCTGGCCATTGTAAGATCCCCATCTTCCCCTGATTATTTGTTTTCTGAACTGTTTATGGTTTGTTGATCAGATCATTTTCTGCCTGAGCCTCTGCCTTCACCCTGTTTAAATATTTTTTGCACCTTACTGTGCTTAGTTTAATCTCATTCACTGGCTGAAGACAACTGTTTTTTGTTCATGTGTTTCTGGCATACATTTCAGTTGAGTTTTTCCTCCTGCCTCTCCTCTGCAATAAAGTTGTTAAACTGTCTGCCTGCCACATCATGCATTTGGGTCCTACTAGAAACCACACCCCTGACATTAACAGGTGATGTACCCTGTACCCTGGCTGTAAAGCAGTACTAAATTAATGACAATAATCATAATGACAGTGAATTACAAAAATGAACAAACAAAACATCAATTAAAGATGGTAATTAATAAAATTCACACTACATAACAATAATAATTCTGAAGTCAGACAAACCTGTGTCACGAACACAGCCGTAAAACTGTATTATGCCCATAGTATTAGATTTTATGGTATTATATTGCATCAGATCAAAATAAAAGTAAAAAAATGCCTCTTTATAGGGATAAAGTAATAATTAACACCCATAGCACAGAAAAATGTTCCCCAATCTGAGAGCCTGGAATCTCAGAGTTTGCAAGGTGAAAGAAGTAACACTCTTTGGCTTAGGTTTAACAACTCAGAGATAATACAGAGCAGCTGAAAAGATTTTAGATACACTGATGTCATAAGTGTAACTACCCCCAAAACTCTAACCCCCTCAAAACATTTTGCCCCGGCCCTATAAAGAATGTTTGTAAAAGTGACTGTATATTTGGGTTATTTCATTCACACATTGTATTAAGTTAACTGTTTATTATATAATTTCTCCCCACATTAAGGTGTCAGTCTAGTATCAAAGCTCTATTAATACAGCTACAAACAAACTTTTGGTGTGGCCATATTGAATCCTTTATTTGTTTCTTTTTGTTGGCTTAAAAAAAAAAATCAAAAATAGTGACACTGCCAGAAAGAAGCCCCCCAGAGGTCCTCACGTGGACCAAACTCCTTGAAGCCACAACTTTCATCAAGCCAAAAAGGATGGGAAACACTACCACTCAAGATGCAAGCAGTCTTAATATAAAATCACCAACCAGGACCAGAGATGCAATTTACTCTTAGTTATCTCTATAAGAACATTATAATGTATACAGTCCAGTAGGTGCAGTAATATTGAAGCAATACAGGTGAAGCAAACGATAATGAAATCATCATAAAGTCCTCACTTTTGAGCTTCTACTTATTATTGATTCATAAAATATATAACTCTATAAATCAAATACTTATCTTTAAAAACTGCAAAATGTTTACAAGGATTTGTTAAAAATGGAATGATTTGTCATTTTGGGGAGATTGACTCACCTTGGCTGTGCCTGTCCCCTGCAGACACACATCCATAAGAGCAAAATTAGAAACTTTGATGTATCCATGGCTAACTGTTGGTTAGCAGGAGACAGAGAGAGATGAACGGGAAGAGGACTTTATATAGAGGGCTAGCATGGTCCAGGAGGGGTGCTGTGTGGAAACCAAGGAGGATGTGCTGGGCTGGTGGTGTGGATGCTGAATTGTTGTGTCACTTGATGTTGCAAAAGGTGTAAATGAGTAACTGTGCATGATATGGACAAGGTGTGTTTCTGTTTGGTTTAGTTTGCAGGTTGCGTGAGCCTGTACGTGTGCTTTTTGACCTCTTAGGAGTTCACAGGGTGGGTGGGGATGCCCATGAAACACTATATTATAAATAACAGCATGTACTGTAAGACATTAGAGAGCTTATTGTGTAATAAACAGAAAACTTTGAACCGAGAGACACACCTTCACCTTTTCAGCATATACTGCATATAAGGGATTGTTGCTCATTATGTTATCTCACATTTTAATGTCTGAGATAAGCCAAACAGTTCCCAGAAAATCTAACCAAACATACAGTAAAATCAAACCTTTTATATAGCATTTATGTGTACTGCAGTCCCCTCACCGCCCCTCACCATCTAATGGACAATATCTAGACTGTCAGTAAAATGGGGACTGACAGCCCTTGTCCTCACACCAGTGCGGAATGTGACATAAAGCAGTAAAACATGATTAAAACAGTTAATAGTTTATTAATTGTTGCCGTTGTAGACTGTGTTGCTACACAGGCTGAAGTCCAATAACCAACTTCCTGTTATTTTTAACACGTGAATACACAAATCACACACATACATTTGTGAAAGGATGCACATTTTGTGAGCTTGACACTCTGATGTGATGACTTCTTTTTAGAAGAACTTTTATTTTATTGTTACACATTCAACGAAAATTTGTTTGGGGCCCTGGGCCACTGCATGCATACGCAGCCGCCATCACAGGCAACTTGGGATTTCAGTGTCTTGCCCAAGGACACTTTGACATGTGGGCTGCATGCACAGAGATTCGAACCTTCGACCTTCAGGTTGGGAGTCAACGGCATTTGAGTGTTTTGACACAATATTTGATTAAATATGACTTGAAATGCAGCTACATGAGCAGCTCTCAGTTACTTCATTTTGTCAGAGTAGGTTTTGAGAAAAAAAAGGTTGGACACACCTGATCTAAACTAAAGTTCATCCTCACAAAGACAGTTGTGCACACAAAATGAAACTGAGAAGACAATGCTCTGTCAGCGTTTTAAGTTTTGCACTTTCATGTATAGTAGAGATTAAAGCTAGGGCATAATATGAGGGGTTATGAATAATTAATCAAGTAACAAATGAGACTGATAAGACATTTATAAAATCAACAACCATATACATGAAAGTTCTATTTGGAGCTGTCATGGCCTCACTGAACTGACTGAAACTCTTGGCTGAAATGCATCCAGTCGGGGCAGGGGTTCTACAGAAGGTCAGCAGAGCCACATTTGTCAGACATGCGAGGTGGTGGTGGGGGTGCTAGGATGCTTCTACTGAAGTGCTTGTCAGATTTGCTAAACACCCTTCACCCATACTTTTCCTAAATCAGGG
>NW_018127905.1:2384516-2386402 GCF_001952655.1 Monopterus albus | reverse complement strand
TGTCATATTTTATACAAAATAACAAAATTCTTTTAAATGATTCAATAAAACTCTGTACAATTTTAAAACTAGTGAAATCACTTGAATAATTCTGGTTTTACTTGTGACAACATCATATAAAAATAACCTTTATCCCAGGTGATCCATAAGTGGAGACTAAATTAGAATCATAAAAAGACCATTAACATGAGTTAGTTATGTAAGTGCATGTGTGGAGAGCCCAATCTCATAAAGATACTGACACAAAAAGGAAACTCTTCCAAAGTAGGAGCATTTATATCAGTTGTTCTTATGACAAAGTTAAATTTGTGTATTTTATAAGGGCAGTAGTTGGAATCCAGCATTCTTTTCTGTGAAATTATTGAATATTCCTCTATTAAGCCCAGCTTCTGGGCTAAATCAAATCAGATGTGTGACAAGAGGGAAGGGAAAGAAGACCAAGATGGGGTAGGGGCTCACCAATCAACCTAAGCTTCATGTCTTTGGACTGTAGGAGGAAGCCGGAGTACCCGGGCAGGGACAAGGAGAACATGCAAACTCCCCACAGAAAGGCCCTGGGTTGGCGTGGGCTCAAACCTGGAACTGTCTTGCTGTGAGGTGACAGCGCTAACCACTGAGCCAACATGCTGCCTAAAAACAAACAAAATATTCCTTTGTATTGTATATTTTGAAACAACAAAACAGAATATGCATATAACATGCAAATTAACTTCAAGTAATATAGAGGAAATGCAGATGACACAAATTCCATACCCGCCATCCCTCCCAACCATTACACAACAAAGAGCACAAAAAAGAAACAAGGAGGAAACACTCTAAAATAGACTCAAAATTTTACAAACTATATTATACTTGATAATCTGAATAATCTTAGATTCATTTGTCAACATTCTATAAAGAAAGAGTGGGCTGCATTGATGGAAACACCCCAAGGGAACGCCAACCATGTGATGAATCACTGAACTTTGTACCGACATAAAACACATTTCATCTCAGTTCCACCTTAGCAACAGTCTGGGTGTGGTACAGAAGTGCTCCTGGACCTTTTCTGGAAAATAAACACTCAGTGACTTCTTCTAAAGTATGACAACCCAGAATTGAGACCAGGACACAAGGTCGCAGTCTTACACGCCTCTCTGCGTCTCTTTGCAGCTGCTACCCACCCAACGCTCCCAGTACCCCATAGAGACTGTGTCTGCCCTCCGACCACCTAAATTATATAAATCAAAAATCAACTCGAGAGGAGTTATTCATAAGAACCTAATTAAAATTAAGACTACTCCTCTTATAAAATAAAACAACAGGACAATCAAATGTGGACTATTAAATATCAGATCTCTCTCGTCCAAATCTTTGTTAGTGAATGATTTGATAAGTGAACATCACATTGATTTATTGGGATGACTGACTGAAACCTGGTTACAGCAGGAAGAGCTTGTCAGTCTAAATGAATCCACCCCACCTGGTCACAGTAACTGTCACATCCCTTAAAGCACAGGCCAAGGTGGAGGTGCAGCAGTGATTTTCACCTCAAGCCTATTAAAAAAGAAGGTAGTGAAACAGAGGAGGCTAGCCCCGTGGTACAACTCGCAGCTCCGCTCCCTAAAGCAGGCATCATGAAAAATGGAAAGGAGGTGGCGCTCCACTAAGTCAGAAGAGTTTTTCATAGCCTGGAAAAATAGTTTAATAACATATAAGAAAGCCCTTCGTAATGCCAGAACCACATTTTATTCATCACTGATTGAGGAAAATAAGAACAACGCCAGGTTTCTTTTCAGCACTGTAGCCAGGCTGACAAAGAGCCACAGTGCTGTTGAGCTTAACATTCCCTTAGATCTCAGCAGCAATGACTTCATGAGCTTCTTTACAAATAAAATCACAACTAT
>NW_018127905.1:2383300-2384292 GCF_001952655.1 Monopterus albus | reverse complement strand
AATCCTTGAAAAAGCTGTTGCAAAGCAGTTATGTGACCACTTGCACAAGCAGGATTTATTTGAGGATTTTCAGTCAGGACTTAGAGTCCATCATAGTACAGAAACCGCATTGGTGAAAGTCACCAATGATCTTCTCCTAGCCTCAGACAAAGGACTTGTGTTTCTTATGTTAAGAGCCAAACCATGTACAGTATAATCTTGTACATCAATCAAATATATTTAACCAACTTCCCCCAGCTCAGCAAGTTTTATTTATTTTGTTTATACTGGGCAATTACAAAAATGAAATGATTTCTTATCAAGAACTTTAAGTGTTTGTTTGTATAAACACTAGTGGTTTCAGAGCAGTGCTGGTAGCTTGTGAGCAGGTTGATAAACAGTAAGTGATATGAGAAATCAGTATAGAATGCATTTACATTATAGTTGCATTTGCTGACATACAGTATATTTTAACTTCGTATGAGTCTGAGGTTTGAGAGACTGAATTTAACTTTGTTGTGTTAGGGTGATTTTTATTTTATGCACTTAAGAATGGTTTTATTTTATAGCACACATAAGTTTACATACTTACATGTCACAGATATGTTTATGTAGTTATTTTGCACCCAATTATATGTTCACTAAAATAAAGAGAAAATAAGTTTCTGTAGGAGACACTGAAAACTTGTTATATGGCAGGCTCTTAAAAAGTCTGGTGCACTGAGTGGTTTTCCAAGGTCTAATCATCCCACAGGCTTTCATTAGATTTGTTGCCTTTTCCAAAAAGAGCCCATTATTCTCTCTGAGCTTTGAAGCCAGGGGAGTTGAGGTTTGATAAGATACTAAGAAGCGTTGTGGGCTGTGCAAAGTGTCTGTTTCAGGACAAGGTCGCGCCAGGGACGAGATCGGACCAGAATGGGGGACCAATGACGGGAGAGTTAAGTCTAAACCACAGCTTCTCCCCAACAATTTTGGACCAATCAGATAGTAGCACCTTTTCATACAAATATTGT
>NW_018127905.1:2379574-2380316 GCF_001952655.1 Monopterus albus | reverse complement strand
GAGTGGATTTCCACATTGGAAGGACAGACAATGGGTGAATCCCTCTGTGCTGGAGACATGAGAGCCTTATTTGGGAAAACTGAAGGTGTGGAGATAGCTCAGAAGCTACTGCAGAATGCGGGCATTACGTCAGCACACCCTGACTCCACCCCCCTCAATTTATTCAGGAACAACTTATGGGGCGTCCTGAGAAGAGAATATCCCACTGAAAGGAACGTGGACAGTGTGGGAGACATCAAGATGAAGGATGATGAGGGCATGCTGGAGTATTTGAAGAGAGCAGCAAACCTGTGGGCAAAACATACAGGAGCCAGACATGATTCCAGTGATGCCATTCAAGCCCTATTGAGGATAAAGTGTGTAAAGGGACTACCAGAGGATGTACAAACCGCCTTGGTTGAAGTAGTTGGGCTTCCTAAGCTGCCTTATAAAATGTGGGTAGTGAACCTGGAACACCATCACAGACGATATCAAATGAAAAAAGAAAAAGAAGAAAAGGAGATGAAGACCCTCTCAAAAAGGCTGTTAAAACAACAAGTTCAAGCAAAAGATGATGTCACAAACACTAACAAACTCAAGACAAAAACCAAGCAGATGGTAGTGACTGGGGCTCCAGAGGAGAAAGACTGGAAAACAGAAATGGTTAAAGCAGTGAGAGAAGCAGTTGCGGCTCAGCTGAACCCTACTCCACCCCCACTTGTACAGAATGGATCTTCCATTAACAGCCACCAACAAACGGAGA
>NW_018127905.1:2377711-2378161 GCF_001952655.1 Monopterus albus | reverse complement strand
CAGGACTTCAGACCTGTCAATGATGCCACAATTCCACAGGCTCTTCCTGTGCCGGACCCATACTTGGCACTTCAGAACATTGGGCCTCAACATCAGTATTTCACAGTGGTTGATTTGGCCAATGCTTTTTTTCTGTATTCCTCTAGACACAGAGTCAATGGAGTATTTTGGATTGGATTGAAACGAGCAAGTATCACAGTTGCACACCTCTTTTCACCTGAGCCTTGAAAGAAAGGTTAGAATCCTGATACAAACTGTAGACTCTCCCTTGTTGCAAACACTACTTTTTATAATTACAGTAACTCCTTTAATAAACCACATCTTGTGTGTCTTCCCACCCACTCACTTGAAGTGATCCTTGCTCTTGTGAGAATGATTGTGTTGTGTGAAGGTTGACAGCTGCAGCTGATTTGAATGCAATCCAATTTCACTGGTTGCGATCAGTTGTTG
>NW_018127905.1:2376910-2377659 GCF_001952655.1 Monopterus albus | reverse complement strand
GCAAATCATCGATACGTGTTATTTATGTGGCCTCTAGTTAACAAACTAGTTATGACAGGTGCAACAGTTACTGTTGGTGACTTCATGAAAAGAGCAAGAAAGAGAAGAAGATGAGGTGGGTGAAAAAACTGTCAGGTTTGCCCGGCTGCACCTTCCTCTCTTCTCTCTTTCTCGCTCTAGTCTGCTCCTTCTCACTTACTCCCTTGATTAACACACCTGTCCTGATTTTCTGACACTCTTCAGCTGCGCCTCCTTTGTCACTCCCTATTTATACTCGGCTTGACCTTCACTCCCTTGCTGGTTCTTTCTATGTTGTTAGCCCTCGTTTCATGACGTATTATACCTTTTGTCTCCCGTTTCTACGTTTGCTCTAAAGTCCTAGCGTCTCCTGTCATATCATCCTGGACCTCTCCTCCGGACCTTGGCTCCCTCAGCTCCACCAACCTCTTCCACAGGTCGATGCACAGTCTCCTCATTGATACCACTCTCTGCTACTCCTCAGTCAACCGGATCACCACCTTGACCAGCTCAGGAGTGTCGCCTTCCCTTGCAGCCCAACCTCATCACTTCATGGACAATAACCCCTTCACTAATGCTGGTCAGCACCCGGTGATATTCATTCATTCTTGTTTGTTGTATATAGTATTGCACCCCTGTTTAAGCACTGTAAATAAATCCACCTACTGCACCGAAGCCAGCCGCCTGGGTCTGTTCTTTACTGCTCGCTCATTATTGTGTCGAGCGATCCT
>NW_018127905.1:2340113-2372307 GCF_001952655.1 Monopterus albus | reverse complement strand
TCTCCTGTCGTATCATCCTGGACCTCTCCTCTGGACCTTGGCTCCCTCAGCTCCACCAACCTCTTCCACAGGTCGATGCACAGTCTCCTCATTGATACCACTCTCTGCTACTCCTCAGTCAACCGGATCACCACCTTGACCAGCTCAGGAGTGTCGCCTTCCCTTGCAGCCCAACCTCATCACTTCATGGACAAAAACCCCTTCACGAATGCTGGTCATCACCCGGTGATATTCATTCATTCTTGTTTATTGTATATAGTATTGTACCCCTGGTTAAGCACTGTAAATAAACCCACCTACTGCACCGAAGCCAGCCGCCTGGGTCTGTTCTTTACTGCTCGCTCATTATTGTGTTGAGCGATCCTAACAAAAACACAGGACTGAGAAGGGAGACAGCCCTTTGTTTCCCTTGTGAAATTAATAGTTACTGTTGTAACTTCAGCATTTTAATCTAAATCACCTCCTGACTGGTTAGAGTCATGTGGCTCAGTTTCTTCAGTCTGTCCCTGGAGCAGGAGACAGACAGCAGCTCTACCACCTCTATCAGTTTGTCTCTCAGTAGCTGGGGCTGGATGGTGTTGAAGCTGCTGGAGAAGTCAAAAAACATGATTCTCACAGCACCATTCCCCCTGTCCAGGTGAGAGCAAGAGCAGTAATTTAGATAGAGGAGGGCGTCCTCCACTCCCACCTTCTCCTGGTATGCACACTGCAGAGGACCAAGCGCCTGGCAGACCTGGGGTCTGAGGTGGTGTGGTGTTGCTGGGGTAGTCTCCTCATCGAACCCCTTAAAAAACTTGTTTAACTCATTAGCTCTCCCCACATCTATAAAGCCCTGCTTAATATGTTGCCTAAATATATTCCATACCTCCTAAGTTATAAATCATCAATGTAGCAGACCCGTTCACAAGATTGTCTCGTTCTGCAGACCTTTCTTGTCAACACAGTAGTAGGAAAGATGTCCTTCTGTTACTATATCCCACAAAAATGTAAGTTTGCAAAAGAAGAAAAATCTGGGTACTCTTACTCCTTTATCTCAGTTTAAACTGCTTTAATATAGTAGCTTACTGTTTAAATGTGTGTTTAATGTTATGCCCTGAACACTGTTTTTAATATTTTATTTATGTTGACTTTGTGTGTACATTTTATTGTTTTAATGTGTGATTTGTGATTCTGGATTTTTTTTTTCTGATTTCATTTGATTCACGTGTTATTACTGTTTTGATGGTGTAAACTGTATGTCAGGGTACTACTGAAAATGATAGTTTACTCTCAGCTGGTTTTCCCTGAAAAAATAAAAGCTGCCGATGATGATCTTTCTCTAAACCTAACAAAATAGTTTTGTCTATGAAACTCGGATGCTCTGCATTACTGTAACCGTGGTATCAAAGGTCTGGTGCATGATAATGACCTCCTGAGGGAGTCCAGAAATAGTAAAAACTCATCTTCATCAATAGTCCTTGGGCAACAGCACAAGTGGCAAAATAACTGATAACAGTCAGCTGTAATAAATTGGTCTTGTACTTGTTTAGCGCTTTTCTATGCATTGCAGCACATTCAAAGCGCTTTTATACTATTTGGCCATTCACACTCACACAACGATGTCATCACCGGGAGCAACTGCGGGTTCAGTGTCTTGCTCAAGAACACTTAGACACGTGGGCTGGACAACCTGGGAATCGAACCACTAATCTTTCGGTTAGGAAACAAAGCACTACTCTACCTCCTGAGCCACAGCCGCCCCCAAAATTAAAACCCTTCCTCTCCAAATGGCACACACAATAAAACAATACAAAATCTGAAGAAAGAACAATTCAAACATTTTAATCAGTAAAAGCCACCTCACCTCCGCATCAAATCAGGTAGATTCATTAAACAGAAAACAAATGCATTCGGCCTGATTGTAGCATATCTAAAAGTGAGTTCCTTCAGCTGTCCTGACTTTTTTAAACAAAAGCAAACCATTTATTTAGCAAAAAAAAAAACTTGTGAAAATCCACTGTATTGCAATATACCAATTTCAGATGGAGCTTTTAGGGAGCAGTTGTTCATCCTCAATTATTTGCATGTATGAACAATTTAAAGTCACCAGTTAACTTGCAGCATTTTGGATTAACTGGAAGCTTTTTAGGGAATTATTGGGACATCCTGATAGTAAAGAGTTACAGTAGTCCAGCCTGGAAGTAACAAATGCATGGACCAGTTTTTCAGCATCACTTTGAGACAGGATGCTCCTCATTTTGGCGATATTGCGCAGGTGAAAGAAGGCAGTTCTAGAGACTTGGTTTATGTGTGATTTACAGGACATATCCTGGTCAAAAATGAGTCCAAGGTTCCTCACAGTAGTACTGTAGGCCAGAGCTGTGTCATCTAGAGTAACTATATGGTTAGACAGCATAGTTCTTCATAGTTTTTCTGTACAAAAAAAAAAAAAAAATTCCATTGAGCCATTGGCCGAAATTTGTCTGTCTTACTGTGAGCTGCTGCTATAATGCTGATCTGATGAGATGTTAATCCTTCTCACATTCAGCTCTGTAGCAAATCCTCTCGCCTTCTGGTAGAAGAAGAGGGAGAGCTCCCGGTCTTTGAGAAAGTTGTGGTAAATGGTGGCCAGGCGTGTGCACAGGTGCAACTGAGACCTCTTGTTGCCTAAGTCCATGGCTGCAGCCAGAGCCAAGTGGTAGTAGCCTGCAGCATCAAATGGGTCCTGTTGAGAAAACAGCAAGATGTACAGCTCCTTAAAACATGACACCTAGTCACATTATTGCCATTGTATTTAATACACATACAGGGGTCACACTCACATTTGTCCGATGTCACAGTCCCTGGCTTGGTTCTGTCTCTGCCTCATGCCGTCCCTTTTATTATCTAACACAGCCCTTGTCTTTGTCCTGTTTTCCTGTTCCTGCTACCTGTTCTGTTTATTTAAATAAACTGTGGCAATGCAGGAATTTCCTTAAAAAATGTTTCAGTGAGCCTGTGTTTATGTATAACCTCTCTATCTATTGTATCTAAAGTGAGGTAAGGTAACTTTATAAAAAAAGTGACCCATATACAGTAACCACTGAAATACACAAAACAGAAATCGCATAATACTATTTAGGAGGACAATAGTGGCAGGTACAAAAGAATTCTTACATCTGTTTGTCCTGCATCTATAGTAGGTAAAGCATATCTGTGACCAGAAGGCAGCAGTTTATACTCAGCAAAAGGGGATGACTGCAATCCACAATGACAGCCTTTGCTTTGTTTGAAGCGCTGACTCTATATAAAGAGGACAATGTGAAATGCAAGTTTCCCATCATCCCCAGGTACTTGTACTGCTGCACCACCTCCACAGTCTGGCCATGAATCCAGGCAAGGGGGCACGTAAAGGTTTTCTTTGGTAGTCAATAATCATTTCCTTTGTTTTTGACCCATTTACCTCCAAAAAAAACTGCGTTTACACCGTCACTAAAATCATTCACTATTGGGCCATGGTCAGGATCATCTTTGCTAAGTAAAGACACAAACTTAATTATTTGTCTACCAAACAGGATGTGCTTAAACTAATACTACACAGACAATTATAATTTGTCATGTTTTTATTGAACACACCTATTAAATATCCAAAGTGCTGATGGAAAAAGTAAGTGAATCCTTGGATTTAATAACCGGCTGAACCACCTTTGGCAGCATTAACCTCAAACAAGTGCTTCCTGTAGCTGTGGATCAGAGCTGCATAATGTTCAGAAGGGATTTTGGAGCATTTTTCCTCATAGAGATGCTGCAGCTCAGCCATAGTCCCAGGATATCTGCTATGAACGGTCTGAGTTCATTCCACAACATCTCTATTGGGTTGAGGTCTGCGCTCTGCCTGGGCCACTCCAAACTAATCAACCTTAGTTTCATCAGTCTGCTAAACATTTTCCCAGTAATGCTGTGAAGTGTCAAAGTGCTCTTTGGCAAACTATGGGCATGCTGAGTTTTTTTGGACAGCATCAACTCTCCATGAAACATGATGTTTTCATTTTTCATACTAACATGAAGACAACATTCCAACAGTAAAATATGGTGGAGGAAAATCATGATTTCAGGCTGCTTCACTGCCTCTGAGTCTGGACAGTCTGCCATCATGGAAAGGAAAAGAAAAACCCAGGTTTATCAAGGAATCCTACTGGATAATTTCTCTGCTGTTAACTTGAAATCACATGTATCCAACGTGTCTTTGCAGTTTGGAATGTGCATCAGTATGTGCACACTGAGAAAATAAGAGCTCAGAACCATCTGTGCCCCATGAGGGCTGAAGCTGTCATATTGGTCGACCCTCTTGTCAAGGCGTTTTTCCTCCCTGAGCTAATATAAATGAAGCAAGACATTTTGTCCACTCTATTGAGAGTTTTGCATTTAAGCCACATGAATTTTTTTTCTGCCACACAAAATGGGTTCTTGTTTTCTTTGCTTCTGGACCTTCAGTGTTTGACACATGTGGGAGTTCCTCATCAGGCACAGAGTCAGAGAAACTGTTGGGCTTTAGGCTATCTTAAGAAAGAACTTTTCAAGGTTGTCTCACCATAGCTTGGTGTGATGCTAAGGCTGATACTGTCGTTTCTTTAGCTGAATGGTAGTGGACGTTGTAGCAACACGTATTGTGAAATACAAGAGCATACTCTTTGGGGGAAAAAAGTACTGTATGCTGTTAATGCATGTTAACTTGTCAACACACAAATGCCCAGCTTTAGCATAGCCTCTGTTATTGCAACATTTTGTGTAAGCATTTTAAACTGCAAGGTTTTAGTTTACACACCCACACCTATATACAGTTTGTGTGTGTTTAACTGTCATGTAATCCCTTACCTTCAGATCATAGAATATGATGTCTCCCAGTGTCTGGTAGATCCTGACATAATACAGTGTTTCTTCATCAAACTCCAGAGGTGTTGGGCAGAGGGTCAGTGTTTTTAGGTAATAGTGTTCAGCCAGTTCATGCTGCCCCACACAGTGGTAGAGAAAGCCCAGGCGATGGTAGGCCACTCGCTCATTCAGATACTCACCTGTATGTAAGACCAAACACAAAGGTAGTAGCAGACATTTCTATAACACGACTACCAGAATATCTGTAAATTTCAACCTGGGTTATCAATACACATGTGTATCACTTTGGCTCTTACCAACAACTACTGCCCAGATCATCGCGACATTTCATTCTGATATTTACAGTGCTCAGGTGAAAATTTCTAATGGTTGTGGTCATCGCCTGCATTGAGCTACACTGGCCCCATCAAGCCAAATTCCACGGTTCTATACAAATGCAATCTTAATTGGTATAAAATGTATTCTTTATCCTGAAAAGAATTATCTGTAAAGAATAGCAAAATATCCCTTCACAGGTTTCATATGTGATAGCATCCATACCCAGGAGAGCAAAATCTGTCATCAAAAATATAGCCAGCCATACAAAATATAAAAAAAACATAAATAAATAGGAGAATGGAATCTCATTAATGAGAGGTGTACTGAGGTTTGTTGCAGTTGGTTAAATTTGGACCTTTCATTAGAGTTTAATCAGTCTAACATTTCAGTTTTTCAAATTAACTGACTTTGTTCTACTTGGATGTTGGCTTAAAACAAATAAAACTGTATTAAACGGACAGGCTTTGTAATTAACAATTTATTGATAGTGGCCAGTGGTGTATTCAGTTTGTTATATACTTTACAACAGACATATGATCAAAATCTAACTGCATTATGTACAGTATATTAAGCATTACATCAATGTCAAAGAAATACTCAGATATGTTGCGTCGTTCAAAACACAAAAACCAGCTTTATGAGCATACTATATTTTATATTATTAATTCTGAAAAGTAACCACTAACTACAGTTTTCAAATAAATGTAGTGCAGTAAAAAGTAGGAATGAAGTAGCGGCTAAAGGAAATACTTGAGTAAAGTACAAATACCTCAAAACTGTACTTAAATACAGTGCTACCTGAGTAAATGTATTTCGCTACATTTCACTACTTCATAGGTGGATGACAATAATTTGTCCATATCTTGTTATTAAATAAAATGCAATCCAACATTACAATCATAAAACAAGAGAAAATGTTAATATTTGTGTTGGGAGTCGTTTTTCATACCCAGAGTGATACTGATGTCCAGTGCAGTCTGAGCAAACTCAACAGCCTCCCCATACAGCTTGAGACTGATCATTACTTCAGTCAACTTATTACACAATCTCAGCCTGGTACGAACACTGCTGCTCTTCATTGCGATGGGTAGAGCACGGTCCTACATGATGGATTACATACAGGACATTTTGAAAAGTTTAAAGGGTAATTCTCTTTACTATAACTTAAGCATTATTTTTGTAGCTTTTAGCCAAATAAGGAGAAGTTCAAAGATCACTATAAAGCAATATAAAAGGAGGATGAAGAATTTGCTGAGCTTTACATCAAGGTTATTAGAGTATGAGAGCCTTGGGGTGATAACAACAGTAAATTCAAGGGAGGAACAGGAAATAATTTAAAATTATACCATATTGACCAGTCTTATAATTCAAACTTTACCCTATAAAAGGTGATAGCCTTGTCTCTGTCCTGGCAGCTGTCAAAGAAAATGTCTCCTGCAGCTTCCAGAAGCTTCAGGATGAACCTGGTGTCTCCTGTGCTTAAAGCAGCATCCTGGGCTACCTGACAATGACAGCAACAAAATACAGGCTTTCATTCTAAAATGTTTCATTGTGACTTTTTGTTTACTTGTTAAAGACTGCACAAAGCACAAGCCAACTGGGCAGCTGGTTAGTCCCAGGGCCAAAAGAGGGCCCCAAACACAGTCCTGAAGTGTCATGATACCCTGGCCAATTTGCTTTGGTCATCTCCTTCACCCCGGTGTCTCTCAGCTCCAGTCATCACCTTGCCTCAGGTTTGCTCTGCTTGTGTCTCTATGCCTCGCCTCATCTGTGCACTGACTTACTTGTGGAATCACAAACTTCTTCAAACTAAGGGCACAGACACACTAAGCCATGATGAAGGCAGACTGTTTGCATCACCTCACGGAGGCAACAGTGGTGCGGTGGGTAGAGCAGTCGTCTCCCAACCAGGAGGTTGAAGGTTTGAATCTTGGTGCCGGCAGTCCACGTGTCAAAGTTTCCTTGGGCAAAACACTGAACCCCCCCGTTGCCCCTGATGGTTAGAGCCATTGGTTGAGCTGGCACCACATATGGCTGCCATCGGTTCTGTACTGGAAACAAATTCCATGTGTGTAACATACTTGGCCAATAAAGGTGATTATCCTTATCCTCACATCGCCCTTGTCTGGGGTACAAAGTGATAGACTACAGCCAACTAGCACATACTGTATGTTCTGTGACTACGTGAGAGGAAATAACTCTCCATACCAGCAGGTGGCGCAAGTCTGTATTTGTAATTCAAAGGGAGAGAGGAAGACCTAGGACTGCAGATATACAAGTTATAAACAAAGCAGCTCTTTCACCACAGATGGTTTATAGGCACTTCTAATTGAGAATATGTTTAATAATAAGTTGCAAACGGCACTGGAGTTGTCAGCCATCTGTCCTTTGGTTGTGGAAGAAGAAAAGAAGACGAGGAGGTGAAAAATAAGGAGAAACCACACTCAATAGGTGAAATCATGGTTACTACAGGGACAAGCCCAAGGGGCTCTCCTGAACCCTTTTCTTCTTGTGCACTGGTTCGCTAAGATGAACAACCAGCCAAGAGTGATCTCTCTCACTGACAGGGTCCATCACTGATTCAACATGGTGAAAAGCCACCAACAGAGTCCAACTAGTGTCAACGGTGCAGCACATACCACAAAACTAGAGTGAGAGACACACACCAATGACCCGACTGTGGCTGACGTGTCACCTGTTGGCAACAGAGAGACTATGTCTTCCCTATGTTCAAGTTCAGCCCTGCAAAGAGGATTTCTTCTACCTTAAGTGTCAATCTAAGACTCTCTTGTTTCTGAAACTAGTTACTCAGTTTCTGCCCTGTGAAGTGTTTAAGATACTCACCCATTACCCAGTTTAGAGTGTTAAGTTATTCTCCTTAGTTCTCCTGTGAAGTGGAATTATGTTACTCTCCTTGTTAATGTGCTGTGAGACTTACTGGTGCACATTAAGTTTCATAATTCTTACATGACTGCTGTGCTTCCTGCATTTGGGTCCAAATCTGTTAACCAACCCTGACATGAAGAGGGACAACTTTCTAATACTTCACAAGAAAAAGGCATACTTTTGAGAAATGTTTTAAGGAACAAACATTCTATGAATTTAATCATCTCATGGCTCATGGGATTTAGCTTGTGACCTCTTAAGAGTATCAAATAAAAGCTGGTATTCAAATGAAAACTAAAATGTGATCATAATCGCCACTCCACCTTCTTTTGACATAAATACATTTTTGGAAAATTTACAGTCCTCAAAGAACTTAAAGTTCAAAGTTGATTTTCAGTCTTCGTGCAATGTTGTCCTGCAACTGATACACAGACATAAAATAGCTATGATATCTACAGAGCTGTTCTCAGACCTGTACATAAAGGTCCACAAGTTCAGTCTGGCCCAGCAGGTGGTAGATCTTCCCAGCATTCAGCCAGCCATACGCCTCCTTCTCTCTGCAGCCCAAGTCGATGAAAATGGCCAGACTACTCTTAGTACAGTCGAGAGCTGTCCGGTAGGACCTGACAACATACAAAATAGATAAATAAAAATAAACTAGATCAGCCGGCAAATTCAAAAATAAATTCTTATCGTTAACACCTTCAAACTAACAGCTGAGGTTACTTTCATTTTCAAAATGGTTGTGTGTGTACATACAGTATATATGTATAAATGAATAAATAAAAAGAGATAGAGAGAGCTACTGTGTATATATAGACTGGTATTTCTCTATTGATAACAACTCTATACAGCCTACAGAAACACCTTGGAGAAAGGAAAACTATGGTCCAAAACTCCAACCATAGTACACAATGATGGAATGTGTGGTTGTACTTAAAATGCACGATGTATATGTAGTGTATCTAACCCATGGTAAAACACAGCAAATACTGTGCTCAGTAGGACTAATGAAACATTCTTCTGTTTCTATTACCTGTTGTACCTGTTTATATTTGGAGAAGTACAAATATTGCATGTTATAAAAAAAAAACTGAAAGATGAATAATTTCAAACTTTATTTTTTCCAATAAAATTTTTAATTAAAGAAAAGTTACAAAAATGATTGCGTATGCTATAAGTTACAATTCTTAAAGAAAAAATCAGAAATTGGAATCAGCCAAGAAAACTGCAATCGGTGATTCTCTAATAAACACACACACACAAACACAAGCACCTTTCTGTGCCCTGAGTGAGGAAGAGTTGGCTGATTGCTTCCAGTGCATCTCCTTCCTGTCCTCTGTCTCCTTTGCATCTCAGCAGTTTGACCTGGTGCTGGCTGTAGATAACACACTGGGCCTGGTCTGGACTCTCACACCCATATAGATGGCAGAGCTTTCTGGTTGCAGAGAGCTGGCCTGTCAATGAGCGATACTTAGTTTCAGCTCATTGAAAAAAGCTAAATTTAAACAAAATATACATTATATCAGATCACTGTAAGATAAAACAAATGTAAGTTAATCTTTTGACTTACAGTCTAACAAGTTGGCATTGATAGCCAGTAACAGAGCCCACTCATAGCATCCTTTCCCATAATACAGCTGTTGCTGCTTCAAATAGTGCTGTCCTAGCTCTAGTAGCACTGTGATGAAGTTCGCTTCATAACCCTTTGCGTCTAGCTCTGAGAACAACTGCACAGCCTCAGTCAAGTGCTTCTGTGCTAGTCCTTTAGCTCCAGCCTTGAGACACAACAGCCCTTTGTGAAGACAATGAAGGACAAAGTCATTTCAGAGAACTGAGATCCATTGGAAGAACATCTGTCATAAAGCCTATACCATCTTACCTAGGTTAGCCTGAGCTACAGCCCAGTTTGACAGGTCCTCATACTCTTGGCAGATGTCAGCAGCAGACTGGTAGCTCTCTGCTGCCCTCTGGAGATCTCCCATACTTCGAAGTGCCACACCACGCATGTTGAGGACCACACCTTCATGTGCAGTTAAAAGAATAGATCTTAGTCACTGCCACTTCTCCTGCTCTCCACACTGACCCTGTTTCCACCCAGAATGTCACTATGCTGCAAAAGATGAGGGATAAACTACACAACTTTGGTTCTGTAAAAACATACATTCCAAAGTCCTTTAGAGGCTCAAATGCAGCTTCAGCTATCCCACTAAGCTAATTCGAGTCAGTTTATTTCAAAGCTATAGTCTATTTAAAACAAATTTCCCTCTTTTATGTCCTTGGATAGTACCTTGCTGTGCTGCGGCAGGATACGTTTTAGTAGTCGTGATTAGTGGGATAGCTGAAGCTGCATTTGAGCCTCAGAAGACCTTTGGAGTGTATGTTTTTATAGAACCAGAGTTGTATAGTTTGTCCCTCATGTTTTGTAGCTTAGAGGTGACAACGACCAAGACCTATTCTTCATCTTGGTGTTGCTTTATAATCCCATACAACCATAGAAACCCACTGACCTTCCTGAGGGGTTGTACAGTGTTCTGGCATGGAAGATAGGACCAAGTCTAGGATATCCAAAGCAACACTGGGCTGGTTGTTTTCAATGTGAAGCCATGCCAGAAAGATAAGCGCACCATTTCTTTCTGGGACCGAGACAGGGGCTCGCTGTGAAGGTGGACTGTTGTTGATGAGAGTATGCATTTGGTGGATAGCGTGTCCAACCATTTTGTGCTTGTAAAAAAGTTGGCAGAGACAAACAGTAAGCTGATAGCTCAGAATATGGTATTTATCCTTTCCTTCTCTTTGGACCTTGGTTAAAGAGAGGGCTTGGTGTAAAAATGGAGCCACCTGAGGCAAGATGGAGGCCTGTTGATTTGTGATCCCATACAGTTTGTTGACATTGTCCAGAACTAGAACCATGCCACTAAGACAGTCACTTAGTGTGGAAGATGGCTGCAGAGATGCTTTCCTGGCTGAACTGACACTGAGATGGGGTTTGGAGAGATCACTGTAGAGCCTTCCCAGGGTCAGGTGTCCATGACTGAGAGAGATGCTCCATGTTCTTTCAGCTTTAGCACAAAGAACAAGTAGTCTCTCGAGATAAGGAACAGATAGAGCCCTGTCTGCACAAGTCCAGTGGTACTTTGCCAAGAGAAAACAAGCTCGTGCCTCTGCCATTTTGTTGTGAGAGAGAATAGCTTTCTTGAGGATATATTTAAGAACAGAGTTGTCCTCTAAGCATTCTAGGCAGTCTGGCACTCCCAGTAGCAAGGCAACAAGTCGCTCTGTCACAGCAAAGAATCTTTCAGTAATTTTCTGCAAAAGATATATAGCAGCCAGGTTGGAGTAGATGCTGGCTAACAGCCTGAGGTCTGTGAAGTCTTCTAGTGGAACACTGAGGGCTTCCTCAAAGTAAATCCTGGCCTGGCTGAACTTGGACTTTCCAGCACAGAGCTTACCCAACAGGAAGCACAAACGAGTCTGTGACCAAAAGAGTCGCTTCTTCCTGGCTGTTTCCCTAGCAACACCCAGAAAGGCTATCAGCTCATCCTCGTCAGAGTGACCATAGAAAGTGAAGGATGTGAGCAGTTCAGAACTCAGTCTGTACAGGACACCAAATTCTGCTTTGTAGTCTTGTCTCTCTAAAAAAGAAAAAAGAGGAGTAAAGTTCTCAGTGTTGTTTACTTCCACAACTGGGTGAACAGAGAAACGAGGAGGACTTGGAACTTGGGCTTCAGTAAGCATGACTGCATCCTCTAGAATTCCATTCATGATCCCACTGGAATCTGAGGATGAGTCTCTTCCTTGATCAAGAATCCTCTCAATATTTCCCTTCAGGTCAGTCTGCCAAGTATCAATTTCCCTTGAAGAACTGACTGGAAGGAAAAAAATGATACAGAGAAGCAATGTTATAATGAAGAGAGACAAGACATTGACCAAAAACTGACATTTGGATGGCAGTGCTTACGTGATGTTTTCTTTTCAGAGGCTTGGAAACTGATAATATCTGAAATTGAACAACAAAACGAAAGTTAAAGTGAATGAAATGCCAAAACCTTAACAACAGTTCATGACTAATTCAAGCAGCAATTTGCAACATAGTGTGCTCTCTCTCTGCTGTTCCCTGCACTGGCTTTATAGAAATAGTTTTCTTGCCCCACTGCTGGCCATAGTTTTAGTGTAAGACAGCTTTGTTAAGGTACTAAATTGTTATTGCAATTATTTCTCCAAGTCTTGCAGTGAAAAGAAAATATAAGGTGATACATTCCCTTTAATTTCCAAATGTCAATAACTCTGGTTGGACACCAGCGATGCAAGGCCCAACCCAGCTGACAGGTCAGGAAAAATGAGACTACACCTCTGCCAACTGCTGGATCTGCTCAGTGGAAAAGACAGACACACATATTGTATATGTAGTTGCTCACAGGTGCCAGCACCAAGGGAGGCTGAGATCTGGGTGAAGTTACCTATAGGATTTTTGTTACTAGGTACTAAATGAGTGCATTGCAATGTGTGATGCTTAGTAGGGTTTTCTTCTTATTTTGATCATTTTAATGATTCACTATAGTTTGTAATTTATTAAACACATTTTAGGAAACTGATCTGAATACCGCAGTTGCACCTACTGTGTATTCTACAGGTTTCTAACTTGTATCACTGGGGCTGATTATTGATACTGATCTCTTGATTATGGAACTGGACTTATATTAATAATAACTGGTTTGTAATTTATTAAACACATTTTAGGAGACTGATCTGAATACCGCAGTATACCACTTATTAATATAAGTCCAGTTCCATTATTTTCAATATTCATTCAATTTGATTTGATTAAATTCAGTTTGATTCATCATAATTAATTTACTTCAGATACAGTAAATACTAATTCTGCATTAAGTGCTTCTCATAATCTTGGGAACTTAAAAATGTTTCTAAATTCAACAAGTCAACATTGTTGTTTCCTTAAGTATAAAATTATGTAAAGTTCACATTACAGCAGGGCTCTAAAGTGCTTGCAGTGAAGCATTTCACTCACATATGTAAGTAAAAATCAGTGTGTGCCAATGTGAAAATTGTTTTGGGTACACAGGTGTGACTGACTGACCATGCTCCTTGGTTCTCAGCTTGTAAGGGCTGGAAGCATTTTATCAGTACTCGAACAGACCAGTGAGTGAGATTAGTGGATTGGAAAATATGGTTTTGTGTATATGGAGTGGCTTCTCCTCTGTCCATGTTGGACCAAGAGTGGTGCTGAGCTCCTCAACATGGAGCAGAGAACAGCTAAGACAGTATGGTGGAGGAGGGGGAGCAGGTGAAATATATTATGAGGTGAAAACACCTATGCTCTACTGTACATGCAATAAAACCTTCATAAGAATCAGACCAATTTATCAAAACACCCACTAAATGAGCATAAACATGCAGAGCACCGATCATTTCAGCCCATCCACTGCTGGTATGTGTTAACTATTGAGCTCTTTGGGGCCTTAAATGTCAGGTGCCATGTTGATGCATCTTGGCTCAGTGAGACCATTCCGGACAGCGCAGTACAGCTGCCAGGCTTCAAGCTGCACTGACTGGATCATGTAGTGGGAAAATGAGAGAAGGTGGAATCTGCTTCTATATAAATGAAGGTTTGTGTCAAGTGTTAGGGAAAACTTGTAACATGGACTCAGAGGTACTATTCATCAACTCCAAATCATTAATTCACAGCGGGAGTTTTCCTCGTTTATTTTGTTTGATGTTTACATCCCACCTCAGGCCTGTGGTGCTACAACACCCACCTGACCAGATAACTTGCATGGAACTGAAATATCCTGACTTCCTACTCATTGTCTTAGGGGAACAGAGCAACCCTCACCAAACAGACAGCACATCAGATGTCCCACGACGGACAAAAACACACTGAATGTCTGCTACACTGTAATAAAGGACACCTATCGCTCTGTCCCCTGTACAGCCTAAGGACTGTCTATTCACTACACACTGTCAGTTGTGCAACATACAGACATGATGTGCAAGAAAAGCCAGCAGTATCTTTTTTGTCTGAAACAATTATGTTCTTACATTTTGTTTGTCAGTTCACCTCTCAGTGTTAAACAAAAAAGCTCTACATTTTGTTTGTCAGTTCACCTCTCAATGTTAAACAAAATTATTAGGTGCAGTGTCAAAGTTGAAACTCAGTCTGCTTGACCTTTAAAATAGGATACAGTGTTATACCTTGTGTGTTTAATTGTGCCCAGCACCACTCTAACTTTGGAGACACATATATCAATCCTGCTGCTGTATGATAACTAACAGTATTTAATAAATTCAAACAAAAAACACCAACATCTGTAGGCAACAAACAAAATTCCAATGGGCCTATTAATGTTTTGGCAAAAGCCATATTACTGACTGGCACAGGTTTATGTTGTTGTGACCCTCATTATTTTAACCTGTAAGAGACTCCTGTCTTAATCACATTAAAAGCTGTCTTTTTATAGACATTTCACTTTGTAACAAATGAATGAGGCAAAAGTCAACATACAGGAAAGTGTTCTGTGATTTTGAAGTGTGTGTATTCCTCCGTCAATTAAAGCAATCAAAACACCTTTTGTGCTCTCTGTAGGATTTATGGACCATTGGTGTTGAAAAGTTGGAAAAAGGTGTTTGTTCAGATTATGTCCTGTGTCCAGAGAAAAGCCTGTTCAACCAACATATCTATAATTATATTTTTATGAAACAATGACTTTGAATCTTTGATACCTTGTGGTATTTTTACATATGACACATTATGTTTTATGTTATGGTACAAAATCAATTTTTTTCTAACTTTTGTTCGGAAAATATGTCAGTGGATCTTGAATCTATCAGATGGCTGACATGAATATACCAAATACATTAATCATTTACCATGCACTCAAACCTTTGTAAGTAATAGAAATAGAAAAATGGTGATGGAATTTGATTTTTTTAAAATCTGTGTGACCTGTGTGTCTCTCTGCAGCCTAAATATCTTACCCAGTTTATAGTTATGACCAGTATCATTTTGAGATTTCTTCTTCAATAAGGCAGCTGCTTCTTCTATGACTTTGTCCTCTTGCAGACTGAAGAATGATTGTTCCTCTGATTCCAAAAAAATATCTCCTGGGCTGAAATGGTGACAGAGAAAACAACAACATATGGTGTGGCCATATACTCTGTTGTAAACCATGTTAAAATGATCACACAGTAATATTGATGACATGCTCACTTGTAAGTGTCAGTGGATGGTTTCACTAGCCTCGTCTTCACCAGACCCACTTCTCCTGTTGTCTCCTTCCTGCCTATGAACCACTGAAAACAGGACACCAGAAGTCCCACAATGATGATGCAATCACCTGGTGCAATGTTTAGCTCATCTGGACCCTCTGCATCATACTGTTCTGTGGCCATACAGGTTCCACTGGCTGAATGAAGGAGAGGAAATACGATATAAAAATGAGAGATATTCCACAACTTTCAGTATGGCTCTAAATTCTCTTTAGTACATACTGACCATAAAACATCTAGTCTCAAGGATAAATACATGCAGTCCCAAAGTAGTGAAATTAATTCACTAATTAATAACAGGTAGCCCTGCACCGACAACAGCATCATGGATCATTAGAATCCTCTCGTTAACTGCAACACATCCCATGCAGCAGACACACTGTTCCGTTTGCTTCCTGTCGTGCTCTTATTTTGACATTACTACCTGTTTTTGTTTCACCACAATTTTTGGTCTATTTACTTTGATCATTACTCAAATTAGTTTCAACTGCTTCTGATTACTCGCGCCTGTGTCCACCAGCATAAAGGCAGCGTTTCCTCAATAGAACGCTGCCAGATTGTTCTAGACTCCAGCTCTAACTTTCCAGCATTAATCCTTGCCCGACTCTCTAGTTTCTGACCCTGGATTTCTGTTTTTGACCACCGTGTATTGCCCTGCCCTTCTAATTTGGACTGCTTCTCTGTATATCGGCTTATCGGACGTCCCTTTTGGACAACGCCTTTTGGACAACGCCTTTTGGATTCCTTGGGTGTATGTGTTTGCTGGTTCTGACCCTGGACTGTATTATCGACCTTCCGCGAACCATGATATGTATCCCACAATCTGTGTCTGCATATCACAGGTCCAGTGCTTACTGTGTCCCCAGCAATTGACATACAGTAATAATACGTCTGCAATGCTGAAGCACTTCAAAGCCAAGCATGACGGCATGCAGGAACCCACAGATCATGGTAGGTCATACTTATTATACACATTCATCCCCACACTGATTCCTGAATGTGATATCACAGTACAGTGTGTTTGTCTGTCATAATGAATTGGAGGCGTGAGCTGGATGAGGCCCTGGTGAATATGCTGGTGAAAGACTCCCAGCCCTTTTCTATTGTGGATGATCAGGGCTTCACAGAGTTCGTGGGAAAGCTAGACCCCACATACACCCTGCCATCTAGACAGACTCTGAAGAAGATGGTGGATGACAAATATGAGGAGGAGAAGACAAAGGCCAAGGCTCAACTGCAGAGCATGGAGGGAGTGAGTCTGATATCTGATATGTGGACCTCTATTAATATGGCTGCATACCTTGCAGTCACTTGCCATTATGTGTGTGACAATGCAAAGCTGGCCACAGTGGTATTAGCTGTACTGCCATTCCCTCATGACCACACTGCTGAAAACATCGCATCTGCTGAGAGGTCACTCATGGCAGAGTGGGGCATTGAGGGAAAGGTTAAATGCCTTGTTACCGATGCTGCAGCAAACATGACAGCCACCGCCAAAATGTTAGCCATAAGGCATGTTGTATGTATTGCACATGCACTTAATTTAGTGGTTAGGAAATTCCTAGATCAAACACCTGGCCTAGAAGACCTGCGCACAAGGGCACAGAAAGTGGTGACCTATTTTAGGTCAAACACTGCCGTGAAAGAAGCTGAGATCTGTGCAGCAGCAAATGAATTGTGCAGTGATGAAGCTGATCCAGGAGGTGGACACATACTGGAACAGTACCTACCTGATGCTGCAGCGTCTATAAGATGAGAGGCAGACAGTGGGAGCAGCTCTGGCATCACTCAGAATGGATGTGAATACTCTCTTCTGAGGATTATGTAACAATAGCAGCGTGCTTACAGGTGCTCAACCCATTTTACATGGCAACAGTGGAACTGTCCCAAGAGAAGAGTGTCGGGCTCAAAGGTCATTCCACTGATTAAAATGCTGCTTCACACAACCTTGACCAGACTGGACAACACCACCAACGTGGCAGCAAAACAGCTGGGACAGAACATATCTGCAGCCCTCGTCAATAGGTTTGACACTCTTGAGAGCTCAACCGTCCTGTCACTGGCCACACTGCTCGACCCCAGATTCAGGACCATTGGTTTCCACAGTCATGACAGGGCACAACATGCCATGCGACGTCTGACTGCTGAATGTGCAGGGTTGCTGAGGCACACACTGGGCACATCTACATTAATGATATATGCAAGGTTTCTGATTTAGTGAAAGTGGTTTTGTTTGCTGATGACACTACCATATGGGCATCGGGTGAAAACCTACAGCAACTCTCTGGACGGGTTACACAGGAACTTGAGAAGATAAAGAAATGGTGTGATAGTAATATACTATCTCTGAATTTGGATAAAACTAAATTTATGGTATTTGGGAATCGTAGACTAGATAATGAACTTCAATTGAAAATTGGGGGAGCTAAAGATTGTGTATTTCCATAAGTGGGGTAAAACTATGGAATAATTTAAGCGCGGACATAAAAAATAGTAATAGAATTGACAAGTTTAAACATAAATATAAAGGTATGTGTCAATCAAGATATAAGCAAGAACAGGCTTAATGATTAATTAGATGGAACATTGTGGGTGTGGTGTATGAATGTTAATACTCTGTAATAATTCTTTAATATATTACTTGTGTGGTGTAGAACAAAATTATCTATGTAGAGATTGTTAAAATTCTTTGATTTAGTGGGATATAAGACTGCTGTGTTTTTGTATAAAGCCAGGAACAATTTATTACCTGGTGGAATTCAAAAACTATTTAATGAAAGGGAAGGGGGATACAATTTAAGGGGTCAGTTAAATTTAAAAAATTCATGCTACACGTACAACCAAAAAAAAAATGTTGTATTTCCATAAGTGGGGTAAAACTATGGAATAATTTAAGTGTGGACATAAAAAATAGTAATAGAATTGACGAGTTTAAATATAAATATAAAGGTATGTGTCAATCAAGATATATGCAAGAACAGGTTTAATGATTAATTAGATGGAACATTGTGGGTGTGGTGTATGATTGTTAACAGTCTATAATAATTCTTTAGTATATTACTTGTGTGGTGTAGAAGATAATTATTTAAGAATGTAATTATGTAAGAAATGTTAACACTCTGTAATAATTCTTTAGTATATTACTTGTGTGGTGTAGAAGAGAATTATTTATCTAGAGATACTGCTTGCAAACCAATGATGGTAAGATGATGTCATGGGGTAGGACTGGATAAGTCTGACTTCTTCCTACTCCATTCAAGCATGTACTAGGTATAAGCAAATTGATATTGGATTAGCATTTGTTGGATATGTGTAAAATTATGTGTCTTGACATATCAACTGTCTTTACATGCTTGAAAGAATAAATCAAATCAAATCAAATCAAATCTATGGATGATGCTGCTACATCAGCCCCTCCTCAACCAGCAGCACCACATGACCAAACTCCATCCACCACAGATAATGTTATAGGTTTGTATTTATTGCGGTACAGTAGACATTAAAGCTTTTGGCATGATCTTGCAAAAAAATTGATTCTTATTCTCATAAACGTCTTAAAAACAGGGCAGGGAATTATATTTTATACTCCACAATATGTTTCTTCCCCGTTTTCTCCCATAGAGGTCAAGCGATACCTGACAGATCCTCCCCTGAGAAGATGTGATGATCCACTGACCTACTGGGATGGGCAGACACGTGTACCTACTTTTGTTCTCACTGGCACAATAGTACCTGTGTACACCAGCCTCATCGCATGTGTTCTCCAAGGCTGGAGGGGTAGTCAGCAAGAGACGAAAGCGGCTCAGTCCAAAAACAGTGGAGAAACTTCTGTTCCTGAATAAAAATGATTGATTCTCCATCCCTTGTATTTATTCACACCCTGTCCTAGTTACATACGCACATATTACCATCCTAGCACATCCTGTTTCCCCAAGCACGCCTTCTCCCACCTACTACACTACATACATTCATAGACTCGACCGACTGACCAATCAAATCTATACAAATGTTTTCACATCAGTCACACAAAGCCTAGTTCAGTGGTTCTCAAACATTTTCTGTCATTCCCCACTTAAGAGCGTGGGCGAATTTTCAAGCTCCACTTGCCAAAAAAATGATAATGAAATCAGCCAATTTTAAAATAACAAATTTATTGAAATATCAAATAACACAAAGTTCAAAACACATAAACTATAAGTGCAACTGTATCGTTTGACAGAGGGATAGTTTTCAATTTTGCAGCACTTGTCTCATCCAGCATAATTGACACCATGTCTACAGCAGCAGGGAGAAGGAGCTGCTCAGCAACTGTGTGTGTTTTTTTTGCACTGTGCAATTCTGTATGCAACTTTGAATGAAGCCATTTTTGCTTTGCTGTTCGCTGATGCAGATTTTACCAGGCGATTTTTCTGCCAGCTTTCTTTTAAAAAAGTCGAGTGGCTTATTAACGTGACTGGGGATGTGTTGTCTCTAAATGTCTTAATTTATTGGGTCTCATGCCGTCTGCTGCCAGCGGCTTAAGACACAAGACACACATGGGTCTCTCCTCTGCCCCCACCATTCCCACCGTGAATCCAAGCACAAGATAGGCTTCATATTTTCTTTTCACCTGGCTTTTTGGTTGATAAGGCTACTGCCTGTCATTTTTTTTTCTGCTTGCGCTGAATCGCCTGCTTTTTTTGTGGTCCATGTAACAAATTTATCCATTTACGTTATGTCCACTACGTACACTATTGGCCCACTATGTGAAAGTTTCCTTATATTGTTGCGCTGCAGTTAACATGCCGACGTTAAACCGTTATTGTTGCACTATAGTTCCACTTTTTTTCTCCCGGGCCCCGAACTGATGTTATTTTAATTTACTTGTATTAATGACCCATTTCTAATTTCCTCCGTTCATTGCGCCCCACCTGTCATGTCTTAATTCCCCACTAGTGGGGCGCGCCCCCCACTTTTGATTAATTTGATTAATTTTGTATTGTTAATATGTGTGAAGCTGAAAGATTGGACTGAGGAAGCAGCAGGTTTAAATACTTCCCACTAGGCCTGGACTGCACCAAGTGCCCAGTACAAGGAAGGGGGGAGTTTGGGAGAAATTTATTGTTTATTTGTTGGTAGTTTATGTTAAAACTTTATTTGTCAAGTTATGTTAATTTCTTTACATTGTTTGTTTTGTAGTGTCTTTGGTCTACCCCTTGTGTGTGTTGTTGGTTTGGCCAGCCAATATATATGTTCCCCTGTGTGTGTGTCACTTCTGAGGTCAGTTGGTTTTTGTTGAGGTATTGGACAGTTCAATTTGCTGTATTTTGCGTTTACTTATCTTTTGTTGACCTCTTTTTAGGGCCCAATTTATGTTAATGTTTGCATTTTTCCATACATTTGGGTTAATAAAAAAAGCCCATTGTTTTGAACTTTGAAAGCTTTGTCTTTTTGCCTTACTGCTTGGTCCCCTGACAGTAATCTTGACTGTATTTGTACATGACAAAACACACATTTGGCAAGTCATGAAAGCATTTTACCCCATATTAAAATGCTTGATAAAAGTCTAAGTGACAGTGGCAGTCAAAATGCAATAGTAAGCACTATAGAGTATGTAGTAATTTATAGTGTACAAAGTTTATATTCAAATATTAGCATTAATTTATGCGTATGAAATTATTTCTGGGAGAACACTCAGTGCATTACACTCAATAGATTTTACTACACTTACCAAACTGCAGAGGGAAGTCGCAGGTTGGTTTCCCATCACCAACTAAAATGCTCTCTGTGCAGGATTTAAAAAACCATCTGTGAACAGATGGGATCACATGATCACAGACCATAACACCTTCTATCCACTACTGTAATGACAGAACAATGAGACCAGTCACCACTACTTGTGTGAGAATATATTGAGTCTACACAACCCTGTGTACAAAAGTGACTCACTGTTGAAAAGCAATAACTGGCTCCAGAGCAGGTTTGGGTGCAGTACCCCTAGCTCCATCAGCCAGGCTGAGCACGGTCCACCCTGAGCCCAGGAATGGAGGCTCAAATTGGGCTAGTTCTCCCTGCTCCAGGTACAGGTCACCTCCAGAGGTGGAGCTGTCAAACATCTGGTTGGCACTACAACGAGCAAACAGTGAACCTGAGGACAGAGAGTAAGAGAGTGTATGCATATGAAATGCATTCAAGGTACTTAAGTATAAGATGGCATACTTTTCCTTGTTTTCTGACTTATGTAAATGTTACAATGGTGAATTATCATCTTAGATGTGACCTTTTGGCTGCCCCCCCGTGACCCCGTTCAGGGACTAAGCGGTAGAAAATGAATGAATGTAATGTTAGAGAACAGTTATAAGGCTGGAGTATTTACTATGTCTGCACTATGCCAGTTAAAATATAGGGTTTCTCAATTGCCTGCTTTTTTAAGAGTGTTACACATCTCATTTCGTCGGTACATATTAATTAATTAATCCAATTAATTAATGCTGTTCATTGTACTGTCCACTTTTGACACAACACCAGCAGCAGGAGTTGTGCACATTCACGAACTATCCTCTCGTTCTTAGGAAGAGTACCCGGACAGAACCCACGCAAGCACAGGGAGAACATGCAAACTCCGCACAGAAAGGTCTAGAACCCAGAACCTTGCCACTGTGAGACAACGGCGCTACCCACCGCGCCACCATGCTGCCCCTTTTGCAAATCATAACAATGCATAATGATAAGGTTACATATTATTTATTAGGTGACTAATTATTAGTTAAAATATGTTTCAGATGGCTGAGCACCTTCAAAAACTACATGTCATCACCTACCCTCTTGCATGAGAATGCCTTTGTAGATAAGGTTAACTGTTTCCTCCTCAATGGAAACCTCAATAGCAACTTTTTCCTCCAAAGAACTGAGCCAGAACTTCTGGTCTAACAACAAATTCTCCATACACTGGCCCAAGAAACCTGGAAGAGTAGAAATGGTTATATTTTACTATGAAACAGGCATTATATACAGCTCTAATACAATGTCATATTTATCGCTTAAAGAATTTGTTTTGCACATTTACATAAGCCCAAACACCACAGACATACCAAACATACCTATTGTGTAATATGTGGTGAACTTCCATATCTCTTCAAATGTTTTGAATGTCACAAAAATGACTTTTTCTTCACTGTTGATGGAAATGACATGAGCAGACAACTCCTATAGAAAAAGAAAAGAAAAAGGTCATGTGATGTTTTTCTGTTGGACAGCCAGACATTTTGAGGTGATTCGTGTTACGCAAACAGTCATTAATCCAATAATAATTTTCTTGCTGTCATGATTCGGTTCCACTGCTTCCCGTCCGGCTTTTATTTTGACACTATTTCCTGTTTTGTTTCACCTTGGTTCTGGTATTTTTTTACGTTCTTCATCACTCACATTAGTTTCACCTGTTTCATTATTATGTGCACCGGTTCACACCTCTATTTAGGCCGGCGCCCCCCCGGGGGGGGCCCCCGCCAGATTGTTCTAGACTCCAGCTCTGACTCTCTAGCTATCACACCTTGCCTGATTCACTGTTCCTGACCTCGGATGTCTGTTTTTGTAACCTGATTGTGATCCTGGATTATAAAGTGGTTGTTTGGTTACAGCAAGTAAAAGATCCTGTCTCTACCTCAAGTCGTCTGGCCTTATAATTGAGTTCACTACAAACACCATTTGGCGTTGCTGCACGCCATACCCGACACTTGCTTTTGGAGATCAGTATGTTGTGCAGTTTAAGTAAAATAAATGCATTGGGCAGATCCACTACTAGGTAGACGTACATCAAAAAATTTCAAACTAACGCCAGGAAAAACATTACCCCCACCCTTAGCAGAGTCCGTCCATCCATTATCTATACTGTTTATTCTTGAATAAGGTCGTGAGGGAGCTGGAGCCAATCTCAGCTGACATTGGGCGAGAGGCGGGGGACACCCTGGACAGGTCGCCAGTCTATCACAGGGCTGACATTTAGAGACAGACAACCACACACACCCACCCACACTCACTCCTACGTGCAATTTAGAGTTGCCAATTAACCTAAGCTGTATGTCTCTGAACTGTGCAAAGAAGCTGGAGTACCCGGAGAGAACCCATGCAGGCACAAGGGAGAATATGGAAACTCCACACATGGGTCAGCTGGGCCATGAACCTGGAACCTCCTTGCTGTGAGGCGACAGCTCTCTTGGCAGAGCTAATTAAAATAATAATTCATCTGAAAATACAAACTCTCTCTCCTTCAGTATAACAGCCTTGCTAGCTGTAATACTATGGCTATCAGTTATCACACTGATGAAAGAAACCATGTTTCAGTCATCCCAATAAATCAATGTGATGTTCACTTATCAAATCATTCACTAACAAAGATTTGGACGAGAGAGATCTGATATTTAATAGTCCACATTTGATTGTCCTGTTATTTTGTTCAATAAGAGGAGTAGTCTTAATATTAATTAGGTTCTTATGAATAACTCCTCTTGAGTTGATTTTTGATTTATATAATTTAGGTGGTCGGGGGAAGACACAGTCTCTATGGGGTAGTGGGAGATTTGGGTGGGTAGCAGCTGCAAAGAGACGCAGAGAGGCGTGTAAGACTGCGACCCTGCGTCCTGGTCTCAACTCTGGGTTGTCATAATTTAGGTTGTAAGATAAACTCGTCCAGATATGAGAGCTGGACCATCCAAAGTGGGATGGATGTTATCTCTACTAATCAGACCAGATTTTCCCCAAAATGTTTTCCAATTGTCTATGAAGCCCACGTTATTTTCTGGACACCACCCAGACAACCAGTGGTTGAATGATGACATGCGGCTAAACATGTCATCACTGGTCACATTGGGTAGGGGTCCAGAGAAAACTACGAAGTCTGACATTGTTTTAGCAAAGTTACACACCAACTCAACATTAATTTTAGTGACCTCCAACTGGCGAAGTCGGGAGTCATTAGCGGCAACGTGACTAACAACCTTACTGTATTTACGCTTATCCTTAGTCAGCAGCTTCAAACAGGATTCGATGTCCCCCACTCTGGCCCCAGAAATACATTTGACTATGGCTGCTGCTGTCTCTAGATTCACATTTGTGACTCTGGAGTCTCCATTTACCAGTGTTGTTTTCTCAGCGTGTGTCGCTGAGTTGGGAAAATCGATTTGAAATGTGAACATGCTGGTGATGCACTGTGGGCATTTGTTTCAAGCTACGACTGTTGCAAACTGTCCCCAAGCTCCCTGGCCCCTGGGGGCGGCTAGCTTGGCCTGAGCTATGTCTAGGAAGCTCGGCACTGACTACATGGGCCTGGCTAGGTGAGCCTCACTTCCAATGCTGCTAGCATCTGACATTTATTACAAATACCATTATCGCTAAAGGAGGCAGAGGAATAACTGAACATGCAACACTCCGAGCAAGAGAAAGAAGGACAGGAAGAGACGGAAGTAATTGCTCTCAACTAAGCTACTAGCTTAGCTAGCTTCTAAACTAGCTGACCTAAAGTAGCAAGTTAAATTTGGTAATTAGCAAGAAACTCTGTAACACAGCTGCTTAAGTAGTGCAGGCACAAGTCATGAGTCACAAAATTAGCTGATGTTCACATAAACCTAGAAATTAGTGAGCTCAAGTCGTAAAAAATCTGGTAGCAAGCACAACACAGTAGGCACAGGAAACAGGAAATAAATACGATTACTGCAAGAACAGGAAACGGCAGTATCAAGCCATTTCGGGGCCTCGTGTCACTGACAATTATAAGACACCTTCTGGGAAGGAAATAAGTTCTAGGAAACTGGTCAAATAATAAGATAATATTCATTTGAAAATAAATAAATACATAATACATGAATAAACCATCACTATATCATCTACTCACTGGACATACGAGATTCTCTATCTGAGCTACCATACATTCCTTAAACCGGATGCCAATGTGTGTCTCTTTTTCAAACAACCATTTTAGATATGAATCATTCATATCCAAGTCTCAGATGTATGCTTTTTATTGTCCTTTGTACAGTTCCCTGTACAAAGGACAATAAAAAACAAAATGATACTCATGTTCATTATTCTCTAAATCACACACAGGACAAATATGACTTTCTTCTTCCAAAGCAGCATATCAGCCTGTTTCAGAATGAAAAGACGGTGTCTCTTTGGACACGAATAATACAAATGAATGTTTATGCATTCACATTCTCTCTTTCACACAGCTGGCTTATGGAGGAAATAAGACTTTTTTTACAGCTTAAAACGCCAGGGGCTTATTATAGGTTCAGTTGCCAGCTGTGTACGTGTGTGTGTGTGTGTGACGAGCTGTACCATGAATAGACTGTTGATCTCGGCACTGTCAACCTGCATAATACGCAGTTTCCCTCTCAACATTTCCTTTAGCTCCTCATCTGCAGGAAGACGCTCAGGACCCCTGACCACATCCAGCATCACTGGCAGAACTGGAGGCAGAACACACAGAAATGCTTAACCACCCACAGTAGTAACTGAAGGTTACTCAGATGAGTGGCAGCCGGTCAGTCAGAGAACAACGTTCAGAAAGATTACAGCAAGGAAATCAACCTGAAACAATAAACAAGAGGGGAACAAAAGCTGGAAACAGTAAAGTAAGATTAAAAATATTAAGATATTTCTTAAAGGAACTCATACAAGCTGGATGGTGGCTATTCTGCCCAGTCTGTGAAATGCATTTTTTGTTGGTTTATTATAATCATAAAGAGAAGATTAACATTAATATCAAAGTCAAAAATGTTTATTATAATGCTTAATAAAGATAACTTCACATGATTAACTCTGCCCTCAGATCAGATTGTTACACTTTCTTGTTTTGTTATTGAATCCTATATTGCTAACTTAGGCCCCTTTCAGACATGCACTCATTTCATTACTTTGATGACATCTGAATGTGTCGTCTTCATGTCACATTTCTGTAAAAGTCATGACAGCAATCTTACTAGGATGGACCTAGTAACATTTACGTATTACTTTCAACAAGACACACGTCTGAACTGCATTAACAGACAGGCACATGCCAGATTATAACAATCTCGAGCATATCGCAAATATCGCCTGCATTCTGTGGCTTTCTCCATCATGGCCATGGTCATCATCAAGCTGTAAGGAATGTAAAAGTGATCCATGTCTGAGTGATGCTGTCACTTCAACTGATAGAAGCAGCCAGCAATGTTATGTTTCCCATGTCTGAAAAGGGCTTTACTGTATATTTATGGAGGGCTCTTAGTTGGTATAACAAAACCAGGAGATGTTTTTTTAGTACCAAAACACAATATGTAGTCAAATATACATTTAATCATAGAATCAACTGACTATCATCTAGACAAGTACATATGGTAGAGATTTGGTATTTTTCTAACTTCAAAGTCAGTTAAATATTTGCTGAAAAAGAATGAGCTGAGCAGTTTATGCCACAGTGGCAAAAATGCCTAACAGATATAATAAAACTAAACCCATGTCCAATGTTACAATAAAAGTATGACAAAAATTTATTATGGTGCAAGGATGAAAGGTTCAGTTGAAAATCAATAGTATCTCATAACACTTGTTAAATGTAAAGAATAGGGGAAAAGCAGGGTTGTCCCTTTTCCCCCTGCCTATTTGTTATAAAAGCATCAGGACATAAAGTATGAAATAAACTAGTAACAGTAGGATATTGACATTAATTGAAAACGCAGTGTCAAATCATGAGACAATGAACTATCTAAAACCTTTAAAATCATCCACCACAAAAGACAATGATGCCATTTCAGACCAACATTTTACAATATTACCATTTGTTCAATGTGCCAAATGGCTGTGGATGTAAGAGACCAACTCAAATCCACGATTAAAATGCTGACTACTACTAAACAATATGTACTATAAAATCATGCAGTAATATGAGCCAGTGAAGACACTGTGTAACTTAGAGATTAATAAATGACTTCAGAGAAACACACAGGTTCAAGGTATAAACCATTTTAAATTCTCTCACCTGATTTTCCACTACAGTTTTAAAGGTCACATGAGACTTGACAGTACTACTGAAAACAATATTTTGTGGTCAATTTGTTTAGTAGTATTACCTTATTGAACATGATCTTATGCTACCAAAAAAAACTTTTGGTAGCATAGAAATTGGTAGGCCAAGTTTAGATTATACTAGCTGTACTGAGCAGATGTGCAACGTTAGCAACCACTAGTATCACTAGCTTAGCTACTACAAAGTATATCACTCAGTCAGTTCTGCTTACAATGGATGGTTATCTTTCAATCTAACATTACAGGCTTAACTACCATTAGTACTTCATACAGTAGTAGCTGCTGGTAAAATGTGGTTTCTTTCAGTAAAACACAATCTGCCAGTTTAACAATGATGGCATATGATGCCTATAGCACATGATGACCAGCACATTAATAAATGCCAGCAAGGAGTGGATCTGCAAGAGGAACATTAATGACATACCTTTAACAAGTGGCAAATACCAGTGGACCATCACTGACATAGTCCAGTAGTCACGTATGTGATGTATCAGAAGTAGTACAGTACATTCTACTAAAACAAGAGTGCCATACTCTCAGCTTCTCTGCGATATCCCGAGCACATATATTCTTAAATATTCTCTAAAAACACAAGCAAACACAAACATAAAACTGGCTTGTCTGTTGTCATGTTACCTGTTGGAAAGTTTTCTTCACATGTCGACAGAGTTCTCTTCAAACTTGCAGCATCTCTGGAGAAACCATGGACTGCTGAAAAAGTACACTCACTCTTTAGGTGTGTCCCATACATTTTACATTGTGTTGGCAAGTACTGTATTATGAGCACTACTGAATATACAGCAGCTCATATAAGTGATCCATACAGCTTTTTCCAAATAAAAGCCACAAGTCCACCCACCCCCTAAAAAGAACTGAATGTCCTATAATATCTTTATATCTATATATATTACGAGCTCAGACTCAAATGTAGACTAGCTGTTTTTAGGCTCATCAGTCTATAAGAATATTAGAAACTAGAGATACCCATTGTGCTGGGTGGGTTTAATTTCTTTGGCCCCTCCAGGTGGTGTTGGCCGTTAGTTGAGCTCTTTCTGCGGCGTCTGTGTTCAAACCTGGCTGACATGTCCAGTAGAACTGGCACTAAGACTTGTCTCTCAGCGCGAGCGACGGGAGCATGGAGCTGACCACATCAACTTCCCGTGTGTGGCTTTTCAAAATAAGCTTCATGCTGACAAAAACTTCAACATTGAAATTGAGGTCAGAATTAAAAGAAACGTCTAGAAGAAGATAAAATTCACACGTTTGCAGAAAAACGTTTAAATGTCAGTATCACATTTTAATATTTTCACTGAAATATATTGTTTGTGCTGGTAGGCTAAGAGAAACATTATATAAGACTGTAAAACTGATAAATAAAAAGAGATCTACGGGTTGAGGGGTCATTTGCTTTTTTTATGGAAATTTGGGAGTTTCAGCAGTCTGAGCTTTACAGTTTTAGGGGGTTTAGAAGAAAAACTAGTATATCATGGTGGTCACTTATGCTATCTCTTGAAAAAAAAAAATTAACGGTTAAAATTAACAGTGACTAGAAATTTAATAAAAAACATTTAACTGAAAAAATAAATAATTTTGAATCATATTTATATTTATTTAGCATTTTAAAATATTCGTTCCTACTGTTTTATGGATTTGTTAAATCATTCTCACAATTCTGTTCATTTTATTTATGAATTATCTTTTATTTAGTTGTGTTGGGGTATTGGGGTTTAGTTGGGGGTGTTTTGTGAGAGAAATGGGAGTCAGTATATTTTATTATAATATGTTCATCTAATTGCCAGTATATTTTTTTATTTGATCTTATTTACATAATTTGGCTACCACCCTGTGTTACACATATATATAATGCCATAATTTAACTACAGATGATATGGTACAATGGCAAGCCTGACATTACTCTATTAATTTGAAGTCATATTTGCTTACTTCCTGTATTACTCTGGTTAACTTGACTTGAACATTTTAATATCGCACTGACTGGACTAAACATGTTTTCACAGTTGCTTTATTTTTATTGATTATTTCTTATCATTATTCCAACAAATATCAATCCAAATAACAAATATTTCATGTTTTGTGAGAATCAACTATGAACGGTTTCTACAGTCCTTCCTCAGTCACTTTCTGAATAAAGCTTCTTCTGTTGTCAAATCACCAAATAGTCTGGGGGTACAGGATGTAGACTTACACGTTATGTATTCTCTCTCTCCCTTTTTTTCAGCCACAAACTCTGCACTTTCCCCATCACTTTTTCTGTTAGATTGTGTGGGTTTGGTTTAGCGTATAATGCAGAGTGTGTGTTTTCCTTAAAACATCCCAGGAACAGACTCAGCATTTCCTTTCCTCCTGTCAGTTCATGTGTCAGTGCAGTGTTGCTCTAAAACTAGAGCAACACTCAGGAATTTATTACAGCAGCAAACAATCACAGGGAGGGAATCACGAGTCCTATGTGCTTCTCAACACTAAAGTAATACACATTCAGCAAAAAAATACAGTCATATGAAACTTACTCTTTTTATTACCCCTTTTTACTACAGTCTGGGATTCTCAGATGACTTGATAGTGTAAAGTACAGTTGTTAGTCTCAGCATGGTGTGAGTATAATGCCTGTTTTCAAGACTTTTTATTGGCTGCGCCAAGAAGTCCAGGGAGTTTTAGACACCCTGCAATAGGGTTACCTCAGAGGTATTCCCATAACAAACTACTTAAAGTTGCATTCACAGTTTTTGGCAATTTGGTGACAGTACAGCAAGCTGAAGAGACAACACCTGGCATATATTTTGCCTTATAAAGTTGTTGGGGCTGTTGTTCTGTCACCAGCTTAGATTCAGGATTAGGATGGGTTTAAACTTGTGTTGTTTGTGTTAAAGTCACATCATCACTTAAACCCCATTGCTGTGGTTTAAACTGCACCTGTGGTTTCGTCTGACTCGGGTCGCTGTGGTCCTGTAGAATGCACCTAGACACTGTAGAAGTGAGTGTTGTAACTGATTACAGTTTATGACAAATATAACATAAGATTATTAATTCATACCATCATGTATTGTTTGAGAAATTCACTACAGCTTTACTGTTCAATCTTACTGATAATACTGTATATCTGACAAATTAATGATAGTCTAGAAAGGAAAGAAAGTGGTAATTGTACTATGATATAATGTTACTGAAATCCATCCATCCATCCATTTTCCTCCGCTTATCCGGAACGAGGTCGCGGGGGCAGCAGTCTAAGCAAAGATACCCAGACTTCCCTCATTACTGTTACTGAAATATTCATGACAATTATATTAATTAAATTCAATTTATTTGTATAGTAAATCACAACAAAAGCATAATAGCAGTATAACTAAGGCAAGGCTCAGGGTCACCTGATCCAGCCCTAACTATAACCTTTATCAAAAAGGAAAGTCTTAAGTGTAATCTTAAAGGTAGAGAGGATATTGACATGTCATCCTCCTGAACTGAGACTAAGACTGGGAGCTACTACTTAGTAGTAGTAGCCTTATCAGCTATCACAAGACCAAGAACATGTTCTGTTAACCCTTGTGCTCTGTTCGGGTCTGTGGGACCCGGAGTCACTTGTCACCTTAAATAAGACAATATATATAAATATATATATATATACGGTTTTCAGGATTAGAACAAAACTTAGCAGGGAGATGTTTCTCACATTGTCATGATTAGTGTTGCATCATGTAATCTGATCCCTGTAAAAGATGACAATCTCAATAATTGTGTACACAGAATCACTGGTGGTGTAATCAGTCACTCACAGTTAATTGTACAACAATGTGAAAATGTTAACAACATTAGAAACACTGCAGAATACATAAGAATACATGCACCGTGCATAATAACACTAGTAACAGTAGCCTACAACAGCACTGATAAAATGATAACAACAATGATAAGACGCCAGATGTAGAGTTTTTATTGCTGAAATGCCGGCCCTACTATCTATCCAGAGAGCATAGTGCTGTGTTTTTAGCTGCTGTGTATGTTAGCCCAAGAGATAATCCCTCTGCGGCTCACAGTAAACTCTATGATACCATCAACGCGCTAGAGACAGCACACCCTGATGCTGTATTTATCGCTGCAGGCGACTTTAACCAGTGCAATTTAAAGACTGTACTCCCCAAATATTACCAACATGTGAACATTCCCACTCGGGGCAAGAACACTCTGGATCATGTTTACAGTAACATACGTGGTGCATACAGGGCTGCACCCCGCCCCCACCTTGGACGCTCAGACCACATTTCTTTGTTCCTGTATCCAGCTTACAGACAAAGACTGAAACAAACAAACCCTGTCACCAAACAAATTAAACTCTGGACCCCAGAGACTGAAGGCACCCAGCAGGACTGTTTTGCCCAGACAGACTGGGATGTGTTTAAAGCTGCAGCCACCTCAGAGGACTTTTCTGCCAGCATACAGGACTATGCTGAGTATGTGACCGGATACATTAGTACCTGTATCGACAACATTGTGCCCACCATACAAGTCAGGAGGTTCCCCAACCAGAAGCCCTGGAAAAACAGTCAAGTATGCCACATACATTCAGAGCCGGCAATGAGACGGAGTACAAAGCCATGAAATACAGACTAAGGAAATCCATCGCAGTGGCCAAGAGGCAGTACAGGGAGAAGCTGAGTGGCTTCTTCTGCTGACTGGACAGTTGTGGCAAGGCCTGCAGCATATCACAGACTACAGGACCACCATCATCAGCTCCACAGACAGCCTGCCGGATGACCTCAACACCTTCTACACCTACTTTGAGACCTACAGCAACGGG
>NW_018127905.1:2335492-2339387 GCF_001952655.1 Monopterus albus | reverse complement strand
GAAGGAGATGATAGTGGACATGAGGAAGGAGAGGAGAACTCATCAGCCACTGTTCATCCGGGGGCTCGAGGTGGAGAGGGTGAGCAGCTTCAAATACCTGGGCGTCCACATCAGTGAGGACCTCACTTGGACACTTAATACCACACAGCTGGTCAAGGAGGCCCAACGACGGCTGTACTTCCTGAGGAGGCTGAGGAGGCTTGATATGTCGCCTAGGATCCTTTGCAACTTCTACAGCTGCATCATTGAGAGTATCTTGACCAGCTGCATCACTGTCTAGCATGGCAGCACTACTGCTATGGACCACAAGCGCCTGCAGAGAGTGGTAAAGACTGTGGAGAAGATCACCAGGACTCCACTGCCCTCTCTGCAGAGCATTTACCACCGCAGGGTGCGTAGGAAGAATGCCTCCATCCTCAAAGATCCCACCCACCCCCAGCACGGACTGTTCGCTTCCCTACCCTCTGGCTGGAGGTTCAGAAGTGTGAAATGCAGGACCACTAGACTGAAAAACTCTTTCTTTCCCTCTGCCATCAGACTCCTAAACAGCTGAGGAGTTTATTACCAGGAAATATGTGATGTACTGTTTACATTCTCAGTTTGCACATGCATAATTGCACATTGACTCTTGACTGCTGCACATGCTGCTCCCATGCAGCATACATTCTCTTATTATATTCTTATATATTTTTCATTATATTGCTGCATTTGTTGCTGCTTAAAGTGCCTTAGATTTTGTGTTATTTATTTATCTACTTTACATTTGTATTTTGTGGCATTCATGTGGACAGCAAAGTAAGAATTTCAATGTACAGGGAAACACGTTTCCTAACTGTGCATATGACAAATAAACACTTTGAACTTTGATAACTCCATCGAGATAAACTGCACCTCAGCTGGAACGCTCCAGCTGCAGTGTAACTACTCAGTGACCAAAAGGTCAGACTGTGGCTTTACTGGACAGCGTCCATGTGTACATATGTGTATCTGTGTCACCTGATGATAGGTCTACTTAAAGCATTAAATAAGTAATATATTGTAGACTAGAATTATTATAAATTGTCTTACGTTTGTGTGAACTATTGCAAATATTTTCTAAATATACTCCTCCTGCGCTTTAAATGTAGCTGTTTTAAACATGGAAATATTATGAAAGCAGGACAGTGCCGACACTCACAGATTTAACCAGTTAATCCTCGTGGCCACTCGTGGTATTGCAATGAAAAATCCCCTTGCGACCCAAAATGCATGTTCTCAAAAGAATCTGGCTGCAGACAAGATGGCGGACCGCCAACCTAAGCAGGAGGTGGCTGATATTAGCCAAAAAGCATAAGCTGTATATAAAAATGGACGACACGTCACTACTTCCCTCCACTAATCAAAGGTGAAGCCAAAATATTGTGAATATGATGGCCGCCATCTTGGCAATTTGCAACCAGATTGACAAGTGGAGCGACAGCATCAGAGTGAAAGCTGCCAAATGTTTTATCAGCTGATTATGAGCCAGAATTAAAACTTTCTGGTTGCCAGGATGTGAAAGGTCACTTTGACTCTGAGACCAGCAGCTGCAGAACATATGGAATAAATTTAGTGTAAGTAGCACTTAGAACTGCAAACTCAATGGTTAACTTAATTTACGACTTTATAACATTCATAGCTGAAAAATGTCGTCAGAGGACATTGTTGGCCATGGACTGAAACACCACCCAGTGGGATAAATGCCTCCTGCTCGCCACCAGTCAGACAGAACTGAGGAAGCCTCTTGGATGAGAAGTGAAACGTTCACGTCCAGATGTCTTCTGAGTTTTTCAGCACGCTACGACCTGGATGACTGAGAAATTGCACGGACATATAATTATAGCATTAGTACCAAACACAATAAAAACATCCACTAGTGATATTGATACCTCACAACCCACAAATTACTCAATTTTATATCTTTAAAATTATAGTAAATAAAAAAAGTATAACGTATAGTTACAAAGGATAAGCCCTTTATAAAGGTTGTCTTTTGAGAAAGTAATATTGGTAAAATGATCACAGCTCCTTTCCGATTACAAGCTTTGTGAATATTGTTCTAAACTCTTCCGAGATCAGCCAACAATGCAACTCTGTTGTGTATCCTGTCAATCTTTCCATTTGCTGCTTTCAGAATAAAAGTCTAATAAACGAAGCTACGTTGAGGCTGGTTTTTAACGTGATGATCCTTTTATTTTGAATACGGATTCCTGTTACATCCGGTGTTCCTCACACTAAGTCTGACCAGCCTAAATACTGTATTATAGCATCATCCAAACACTAGCTTTCTGAGTAGCTTTTAGCTAGCTAAAGTATCCTCAAGCTAATCTAAACTAATCTATGAGTCGCAAAAAGACCTACACTTTCAGTGAAACGAGCCTGTCTCCTGAACTCCACGGCGCCTTCATGGAGCCTCCCGGTTCAGCGAGCCGAGCCGAGGGCGATTTTCTGGAGCTGGAACCCGACGAGGAGCTGCTCTGCACGGTCAGCGACATCACCGAGCATCTCGGCAGAAATATAACTGTGGTACTTGAGACAGCGCTGTCTGAGATCCGCAAGATGGTCAGCATCAGAATACGAGTCCTGAAAATGGAGCTACGCGAGAAGAGTGAAGAAATCGAAATGTTAAAGGCCAAACTGGATACAGCGCAGAGGGATGGTAGAGACCCTTTCCCCGGCGTTACGACCACGGAGGCATCTATAGAGACTGGCTACAAAAAACCGGACTTCAGCCCTGGAACCAAGCACAACAACGCCGATCCGAGGAGAGCCAAAGCTGTCATGCCTGGTGTGAAAAAGGAGAATATAGATGCTATTTGTGACTATCTAATGAAAGACAAGAACTCGAAAGGTTGTGCTGAAATGGAGGGAGACCAAGCCAGCGGCGACAGGGAGGCTCGCCAGGAGCAGGACGCGCACTCCCTCAACCTGTGGCCGGACAGCGGGATGGCTGGCTCCAGGCCTGGGCACGGAGACTCCGAGTCCACCACAGATGACATCTTCAGCATGCTTCCTTCTGGCAGCAAACGGATGTATGACTACGAATGGATAGCACCAATGGAGTATTCCTCAGAGCTGAAAGGTACACACGGATACAATAAGTCTTGTGTGGAGGGGTGTTCCTACACAAATGAGGCCATGTGTAATCTATGGAGGTCCCAAAAAATATACTATTGCTAACATTCACTGCAAGCTTGTTTGATTAGAGACTCTAAATTAATAGTGTCTGGGTGTGTCAGCTTTGTGACTGACCTGGTGTACCCTGCCTCTCACCCAGTGTCACCTGGGACTGGCTCCAGCCCTCTGCTGCCCTGTAGCAGATACAACTGATGGCGGATGGATTAAATCAAAACTATGTAAAGAGAAAAGAAGAAATGGTGCTGTGAAATATGAGATTGTATACAGTCCAGAGGAAGCAATAGGGACCCCTTTCAGCTGTGGTGTCAGCTTCAGCACCAGACAAAAATTGACAATCAAATAAGGCTGAATGATACGGTGACATTTACTGTAAGGTTGTGTTATTGTCCACTTGTTTGCTGCCACTATGGCAAAACAAACAAAAACAGAACAATGTCAACGTGAAAGTAGCCAATGACGTACATAAGTAGCAGAACATAGGGCTAGTGATATGGCAAAAAATATAATGACAGTATATTTTACTTTTCTAATATCTAATTACTGATACATATCAAATCAAATCAAATTTTATTTGTATAGCGCCATATCACAACAAAAGTCATCTCAGGACACTTTACAAAGTAAGGTCTAGACCTTACTGTTATCAATATTATTACATAGGGAAAACCCAACAAATCCCCCTTGAGCAAGCACTTGGCGACAGTGGGGAGGAAAAACTCCCTTTAACGGAAGAAACCTC
>NW_018127905.1:2325555-2335130 GCF_001952655.1 Monopterus albus | reverse complement strand
ACCTGCACTCTGAGAGCGAAGTGCTCTGTTAGGTTGATAAGGCTCTACGAGGCCTTTAAGATACGATGGAGCCTTGTCATTAAGGGCTTTGTATGTTATGTTACATATGAAGGATAAGGTCGTTTTCCCCTTTAACACTATTCTCAACACTCCCTATACAGAGAATAAAACCCATCAAAAAACTGACTAAAAACACACCGGTGCAGTGGGTGACACGTTTCTTCATTACAAAACACAGGACCATGACATCCTGAGACAACGTGGATGCCCAGTTGCTTACTTCAGATGCTGTAAAAAGTTATGGTGGTTTGGAGCCTTTGCTTGGAAAGTAATGGAATACACGGAACAGTGTTACATATTTAGGATAAAGCTAGTATTCTGTATCAGTATTCTAGAGACAAAAGATGTAATCAGGTTACTGATACACTTAGCAAAAATGGGGATTCTTAGCAAGGTTACAGTTTTACAGTACAGTGCCAAATGCTGAGGGTACAATATTGCCATAGTTCAAGTTCAAAGTTCAAAGTGTTTATTTGTCATATGCACAGTTAGGAAACGTGTTTCCCTGTACAATGAAATTCTTACTTTCCACATGAATGCCACAAAATACAAATGAAATATAAAGTAGATAAATAAATAACACAAAATCTAAGGCACTTTAAGCAGCGCAGATGCAGCAATATAGTAAAAATATATATACAAGAATATATCAGAATGTATGCTGCATGGGAGCAGCATGTGCAGCAGTCAGCAGTCATTGTGCAATTATGCATGTGCAAACTGAGAATGTAAACAGTCCTGGTAATAAACTCCTCAGCTGTTTAGGAGTCTGATGGCATAATAAAAAAAAGTCCATGTTGCAATATTTGTCATGATATAAAAAAACAAAAATAGATGAAAAAATGCTCTTTACTAAATAATAAATCAGCTAGGTGGACGGGAGGTATAGGTGGCACCATGACCAGGTGCTGAAGGCAGTAGCTGATGCCATTTGCACAGGAATCCAGCAGAGTAAACAGCAGGCATAGCATTGCCTTTGTTAGGGCAGGAGGAAGACTGTGCCAGATTTGGTCTTAACACCTCACTGTACAAAGCAAGTGGTCATGTCGGAACCACATGGGAAGACTGGATTGAGAAGACCAGATATCTCGAGCTGGTGCAGGACTTGTAGAGGGCTTGGGTGGAAAGCCCACTGCGAGCCTACTGAGGTGGGCTACAGGGGTTTTACAGGACAGTCTCTTCACTTAAGCACACTTAAAAACATTTTTGGTTGAAATAAGGGTCAGATATTGTTTTATAAATAACATTAATGCATCTCTTTTTAAGGAATAAACATTGACTTTAAAAATACAGTCTGCATAATGCAGACTGACAAGGAGATTAAAAACTTCTGGACCTGGTGCATGGTGCTTCATAAGTGTATCCTTTTTCAGACAACATAGAAACTACAAATCCATTTTAGGCTTTGCAAATAGTGTCTGGGTTTGATAACAGTTTTTCTAACCTGAATATAATATCAGATTAGTTATGAATATGATGGTAGCAATTACTGATATGATGTGCCATTTTCAAATGGTGAATGTGAAGATCAGCACCTGGTAAAATGAGAAGCCGCTACTTGAATGTTGTATACACCAAGCATGGATAATAAAATGTCAGAAGAATCAGAATCTGAATCAGCTTTATTGGCCAGGTGTGACGGACACACGAGGAATTTGACTCAGGTACATCGGCTCTCAATGTGCAAACAGTAAACCAGCATAAGGCTGTGTAATATAACAAAATAAGCAGTATTAACAGCAACAAACAGTGCAAACAATGCAGAATAAGCTGTATAAACAGACAGTAAACAATGCAGACAACAAAGGAATGTTCGTAATGAGATAAATAGGGGATAAAAAATATTTTTTTTATAGGGATAAAAATAGAGTACTTAAAACTAGGATGGTGTGGTTAGGATTTTGTCAATACTGTTACTGTTTTCATTAATATTTATCTGTGTGGTATTGTGTTGATACCATCACCATTCATCAGGTTTTTGTGTTATCGTATTTTTCCCAGTCATGAAGGAGCCTGAGGGTGAGAACACCCCAACCAGCGAGACGGAGGATGACAATAAACACGAGTCGTCGAGGAGGGAGGAGGGTGATCTTGACCAGGCCCAGGTTCCGCTCCCACACACCCATCCCCCTGATTTCTCTATGGAGCCCCAGAGCTCTCCGGGGGAGGGAGGGAGTCCGTTGGAGGGCAGCACAGACAGGCCCGAGGCAGGTGGGTGAGGATGGGGAGAGGTGAAAGAAATGACGGTCAAATCTAATAATTGAAACTGAAGAGTAATTTTCAATCAGTAAAGTGTCAACACTCTCCAGAGTCATCCTATTAGACTGCAGCAGTTAGGTTGCATAGCTTATGTGTAAGGCCAAATTAAGGAAAACTGTTGGGAAGACGGACATGAGTGTGAGGAGAGTCAGCTGTCCTTACAAAACAAGGAAGTGCTGGCAAAAAGAGATCATGAAAGACTGGTGATTTGGAAATGGTTTGGAGTTCTAAAACTGCATAAACAGCAGAGCAATATTCTTTGTAAAATATGCAGGCGACCTCTGTCGACAAAGATGGGAAACACAATACAAGATTTCCACCATCTGAAAAGGCAATGTTATCGTCCCAAAGCCAAAGTCTTTTCCCAAACTGCGACACAAGCATACAAGCTTGCTGACAAGCCTGTTGTGATAATGTTAGTTCAAACCCCAACAGCAGTGTTTCCTGTCTGTATTTTTCTGTTATTATCCATATGATAAGAGCTCAAAAAGAAGCAGGGACAAAGTGAGTGCAAGTTCATATTTTATAGCTTCAAATATGATGTTAATCAGAATGGAAGCTGGGTTTCCAGAGCGAGAGGCGGGGTACACCCTGGACAGGTTGCTGTCACAGGGCTGACACTTAGAGACAGACGACCACACACACTTCTATAAGGAATTTAAAGATGCCAGTCAACCTAACCCACTCATTGGACTGTGGGAGGAAGCCAGAACACCCAGAGAGAACTCATGCAGGCACAGGGAGAACATGCAAACTCTGAACAGAAAGGCCTCGGGTCGGCTGGGGCTCAAACCTGGAACCGTCCTGCTGTGAGGTGACAATGCTAATCACTGCATCATCATGCTGCCCCGGTGCAATTTCACTGATTGTAATATAGAGGTAATTTGGAGAGGTAGAGAAAAATATGATCGGTTTTGTGGTCTCAATTCAGGGATCAAAAACAGAAGAAGAGGGCTGTGACTGAGGTATAAAAAAAAAGCAGAAGCGGTCAGATTGTGCAGTAAGTGAGAGGAGGCAGAAAAGTGCATATGTGTGTACAAAGAGAGTGTGAGGGCACCAAGAGGAGGACCTCCTGCATTATCTACAGCAGATGAAAGTATTGCAGTTTTAGCCACACAGCTTTACAGGGAATGAAACACTCTCGTCTTGTCTTTTAGCAGCATCTCAATATGACACACAAATGGTGTTTTTCTATGCAAATAATTGATTTATGGTGTGTCTGCATCTATTTATGTCTAAAATGTTTGTTTGTGGTTTCAGGTCAGCAGTTCCTGAGTCACACCTACATCTGCTCTTTGTGTGGAACTTTCTGCCCTGATTCTGTTTTCCTGGAGGAGCATATTAAAGTGATACATTCAGGTTCCGCTGGTGTCCAGGCACTGCAGACCCTGCAGTCAACCTCCTCCACTTCACCCACCATGGGGGATGGCAGTAGTAACTCCAGGAGAGGTGGAGGAGGTCAAAATGAGGATGGCACAGGACCAGGGACTGGCGTCAGTATCGGTCGGGGAGGGCGGCCTGTGAAAAAAGAGATTAAAATCGAAGGAGGGTATGAGTGTGGGGACTGTGGACGGCATTTTAATTACCTCGGAAACTTGCGGCAGCACCAGCGTATCCACACTGGAGAGAAACCTTTCATGTGTCCAGAGTGTGGAGAGAGGTTTCGCCATGCAGCCCGGTTAAAGAGCCACAGGCTGGTGCACAGTGGAGCCCAGAGCCCCTTCCCCTGCCCCCAGTGTGGCAAAGGTTTCTCAGTACTGTCTGGACTCAAGAGACATCAACGGGTGCACACCGGCGAGAGCCCGTATGCCTGTCCTCAGTGTGGCCGGCGCTTCAAAGAGCTGGGGAACCTGTACACTCACCAGAGAATCCACAGCGGGGCCACGCCTTACTGCTGCCAGCAGTGTGGGCGCAGCTTCCGCCACCTGGGAACATACAAGAGCCACCGCTGCACCCCAGCACAATAACCAGCCCAGCTGCTCACTGACAACTGATCACATGAAATTTAAAATGCATGTCAAAGACAATATATGGTGCTGACTCTGAGGTGTGTGTCTGCATTGTGCGACTGTCTGCTGTCACTGTGGGAGGTGCTGGTCAGGTGGAGAACAGGGCTGGATTTTTGAGATGCTGGCTGGGCTTTTATTTTATGCTACATTCATGGCATTTCTGCTTAGGCATCAATAAACACTGTGTCTTTAAGTACAAAAGTGGTTCTAGCACAACAAACTCCTGTTAAGACATAATGAAGTAAGTTACATTCGTGAGGGTATTTTGAACAATGGCAAAAGCCAAAACAGGACAGCTCGGTGAAATACAACAATGAATCCGTTTGAAAAGATGTAGGTATGCATTATTATTCCGTTTACTGAGTTCCACCTTGATCTGCTGAGCCTCAAGTATGCCTTACTCTGTGGAGATGGGTGGATATTAACAGTAGTAGCGTAACACCATCACCCACATATGGACCATGTGTGTAACTGCAGAAAAAGAAGATCTGGGTCATACAGTATTACTGATAGTCCTTCATCAAGATATGTTTTTTTTGCTATGTGTAGAGCAGAACGCTGATCATGTAACCAGTGTTATCTACAACCATGGCCAAAAATACTGGCACTCCTGCATTTTTATCAGATAACGCACCGCTTCTCCAAGAAAACTGTTGCTAAGTCTTTGGTATTCTCATGTTTATTTCTTTTGTTTGCACTAGAACAGAAAAAGCGGATTCTGATCCATTCCACACAGAACTCCAAAAGTGGACTGGACAGAATTATTGACACCCTCATCTTAATATCTGGTAGCACACCCTTTGGACAAAATAACTGGAATGAGTCTCTTCCTGTAACCATCAGTGAGTTTCTTCCACCTCTCTACTGGAATGTTGGACCACTGTTCTTTTGCCAGCTGCTCCAGGTCTCTCAGATGTGAAGGGCTCCTTCTCCCTGTTTTGAGATCTCTGCACAGGAGCTCTATGGGATTTAGATCTGGACTCATTGCTGGACACTTCAGAACTCTCCAGCACATTGTAAACATGAGAATACCAAAGAATTTGTGATTGCAACAATTTTCTGGGAGAAGTAGTGGATTATCTGACAGAAATGCAGGGGTGCCAGAATTTGTGGCCATGACTGTGTTGTGACAGACTATATAGCATCAAAATAAATGGGTTATTTTACATGATATGTTTGTCTGTATGAGCCACAGTTTGTGTGATGATAGAAGAAACATACTTGAAGGTAGATAGCATCCTGAGTGTTTGGTGGGTTTACTCATTTGATCTGATTTAATGAAATCCCATTGGAAACTGGTTTAATCAAGTTGTCTGTAAAATGAGTTTCTAGGTCTAATTATTGTATGGAAGACTAAAAGCAGAAAAAAAAACACTTATCCAAACCCGTGGAAGTGAAACGCTAACCATTGACGATCTGCTTTCTAATAAACAGATGTCTTAAAGTAATGAATGGGTGTTTTTTTAAACAAATAACAGTGATGTAATACAGTATTTACCAGTATCAACATTTTATGCTACTTTATGCTTAATGTACACCTTTATGTTTCAGAAGGACATATTGTTTATTCTTATTGATAGCTATATTTAGCTTTTCAGATTAAAATTCTACATACAAAATGTAGTTCTGTACCCAACAGTATCTCAAGCAGTTCAAGTTTATTCTCTCTCGCAGCTACAACACTGAAACGCTTTTCATATATTAATGCATTATTAATTGTAAGCTAATAGTACATGGGTAATTTAGCATAATGAATACTTTTACTATAATTATGTGCTTTTATTTATTATGTAAATAAACTGGGACCCATACATTTTTGTGCTGTATGAAAATCAATAAGCAGTCTCTTCAAACTTGCCTAAGCAGTGTAATCCATTGGTGTGAGCCATTGTTACTGTGGTCACAGTGTCTCAGTACAGTGCAATGCAGGCTTGTCAAACCAGTCTGTGTGTAAACTGTAGCACATCATTCCATCCATCCATTATGGGGTCAGATTGGTCCCCATCTTCTCTGTAGCCCCTCTGGGATAGACCTCGGGGCCTCCTATCAGTTAGATGTGCCCAGTATAACCTCCACTGGAATGTGTCCAGGAGGCATCCTAATCAGATGCATGAACCACCTCAACTGGCTCCCTTCAACGTGAAGGAGCAGTGGCTCTACTTTGATGTCCCTCTGGGTGTCTGAAATCCACACCAATCTATAAGGCTGAGTCCAGCCATCCTACGGCAGAAACTCACTTCAAGTGGTTGTATTTGCAATCTCATTCTTTGGTGACTACCCAAAGCTCATGACCATAGGTGAGGGTTGGAACATGGACTGGTAAACTGAAAGATTTGACTTCCAGCTCAGCTGGACAGCAGTCCAGTACAATGCACACATTACTGCTGACGTGGCACCAATCTGCCTGTCAGTCTTACCCCTTCATTTTCCCCTTATTCATGAACAAAATCCTGAGATACTTGAACTGTTTTGCTTGGGTCAGCAGCTCATTCCCACCCCAAAGAGAGCAATCCACCATTTTTCAGCAGAGAACCATGGCCTCAGACTTGGAGATGCTGATTCTCATCCCAACAGCTTCACATTCTGCTGCAAACTGCCACAGTGCATGCTGGACATCATGCTCTGGTGAAAATCAATAGAACTACATCCTCTGCACAAAGCAGATAAACAATTTGAGCTTCTCAATCAGGACACACACCTCCCCCTGAGTGAAACTTGAGATCCTGTCCATGAAAACCACAACAGGATTGGAGATAATGGGGTGGAGGCCAACATGACTTCTTGTAAAGGATATGGGCACAACTCTCGTTTTGATTATAAAAGGACTAGATGGCCCCAGTTTCCCATTCTGAAGAATGCTCCAGCTGAAGACTGCTCGCAATATAAGGCAAGAAGTAAGTCAAGAAGGATGCTACTAGCTGAACAGAACAGGGTAGGAAATCCCGCTGCCCTGCTTTTTTTCCAACTATCCCTGCCCTACCCAGCACTGATTAGCTGGATCAGCATCCAGCATACCATCTTAGATGAAGGTGGAATGAGAAAGTCAAAGTGATTTGGTATCTTGACAGCTTCTGATTGACTAAACACCAGGTAATCAGCAGAGGGTAGGGCAGCAGCCCTCGAGGACCAGGATTGCCTGCCCCTGTACATCTCATCTGTACACTCAATTGAGTGTACAAATGAGATTTTATGTTTGGAATTTTAAATACCTTAAACAATACATGGCAATAATTAAGTGTGGATGGAACAAAGTTATGAATTAGGGTCTTTGCATCTGCAGGAAAGACTGGATTTTAGGTAGAGACAAACAACCTGTATGGGCTTTTTAGGCTGGAAGACTTGTTGAATAGCAATCAGAGAAGTAGTGTTTTTTCAGGCCTCTTCTCTCTTTTTTCAAAGCAAAAAAACTGAAGAAAAAATATTTAAACATCTGAATGTGTGACATAAAGTTGAACAAACCCCAAAGCCTGTTTTCCTTACTGCTGCTGCTTATTCTTTGAACATCACTCCCAGTCTCAAGAAGCTCTCCAGAAGAGGAATTTACTAACATAGTAATGTTGTTAAAGGAAGAGATGCTGGAGAAGAAAAAAAGAAACCTATACTATGGCCTGGCCCCTTCCTTGAAAACAACTGAACACCTTTGGAGTATTTTAAAGAGAATGGTAGAACAACAAAACCCCTCCAGCACAAATATGCAAAATATTTAAGAAGTATAAATCTCACTAATGAAGGATTTAGTGATTTTTGTTGCAATTGGTTTGCTACGGCCCTGCATAAATGTCACAACAGGAAGGAGGGAGATGCACTACTGGAGTAAAAACATTTAAAGAATATTTATTAAATTAAATAAAAGTAAAGATGAGGTGTGGAAGTCAGTATTATATTGCAAGAACTGTGTGAAAGCATGAACAGATGTCAGGAGTGTGTTGTAGGTGTAAAACAAAAGCAGAAGGTTAACTCAAACCACACAAAACATGGTGCATGTGTGGAGACAGGCACACTGAACTGTGGGCATGTTGTATATTGGTGTGGAATCCATTTTTAAGCATTTTGACCTAGCTTCAACTGACATCAAATTGTTGTTTTTAAAAACATTATATGGCCCTGCTGCTTTGTACTCAGCTCTTCCCTTTACTCATTTTTTTCTATTTCTATGTTTTATAAATTCCCTCGTAAGAACATACAGTCTGGTACTGATTACTGGCAAAATAGGAATAGTGTTCTGAGAAAGTTATTTTGTTTGAGGTTAGTTATTTGTGGCTATTATATAAGCAGATAGTAATTTCTAGAGAAATGTTCTTCAACTGTTCCCATACTGTGCTTTGAACAATCCTGTACTCCATGTAACACAATGACTGAATAATGGCAAACCCTGCTTTGAGAAAATTTGACAAAGACTGACACACATGGAAAATCAGTTGTCTGTTTACATGAAATAAGTAGTTTTACATTAAGTTGAATATGGTCCTAGTTTTTTTTCTGCGTTGTTAGATTGAGGGAAATGACAGTTGGATACACTCAGACAGCTACATTGACAGTTTATACTTTCTGACTCTAGGGGGGGCTGCTCCTCTGCTAAACAGCCAGGAAGCAACTCTGTGTTGTCATCAATACATTTTGTATCACATTCTGCTACTGTGGTGTAAAATTTTATATAGAGTCGACTGGTCTGCCTCATATGTAAAATAACCTTCAACAGCAGATTCTAAAAGGCTTAATGGGAAAACAGCTTAATAGGGCACAGACTTTGAGAGAGAAAACAGTCCTAGACTCACTTGAAAAGGACCGTGAGCTTTAATAATGACAGTATAACCTGACCTTTACAGTAGGTGAGAACATTTGAATATAAGTGATGATGTGTGTGATGAGAGTTGACTGAACATCTAATTAAATTGAATCAAGGGCTCTTTGTAGCTGGGCATAAATTAATAAAGAAACAAGAGCACATAATTATAATTTTGAGTCACTGAGTCTGTAGGGCAGGATAAAACTGTACAAATAAGATCAAATTGAAACTGAACAAGAGCAAATGAGATGAAGGGGATTTCAAGTGGCTTAATGAGATTAAACACTGCCTAGAAACTGAGCAGATGTGCTTCATCATGACAACATGCTAGAATATGATGAGAACAGCAAGTAAAGAAAAAAGGGAATGAAATTTTTGAAAATTGAATATGGTTTTTACAAATGAGGATACCCTTGTTCACATGAATCTGTTGCATCCATTTGAGTCAATATTTCATTTTA
>NW_018127905.1:2315706-2325433 GCF_001952655.1 Monopterus albus | reverse complement strand
CCTGAACAAGGTGACACAGAGAGTACAATCTAACTTGTTATATTTAACAACAAAGTTCTAAATAACAACAGTATACTTTGCTTTCCTTGCTATGTTTATTATCTTTTTTATATATTTTAATTAATTCATTTTGTTATTTGATACAATAAGCTGCATTGAGTTGTTTTGTTGGATTAATGGAACAAATAGTGTTTTTGCTGGGAATTATTTTCAGCAGAGAAATAATACACATTACAGTTTATCTGCCTCATCTTCTGCATCAAACCTGAGCACTGTGACATGTAGAAAGATGATGGTCAGTATCATCCACTGCTGGTCTTTATGGATTTTCATTACACTAACTGAGATGAAGCCTGGCTGTAGGAACTCCATAAAGGTCAAAACAAAACTCAGGTGATGTCTGCACTGAACAAACACCTGTATTATTCATTAACCTGAAGGTATCAGGTGCTGGCAACTGTTGCTATAATGATGACCACAGGCCAGTGTAATCCATGTCATCTTATGAGACAAACACACATTTCCCCAAACCTAACTATAACCACTACTTGCCTAACTCGCGTCCCTTAACATTATCCTAAACCAAGTCTTCACCATAAAATGTTATGAGATTATGGGGACTTGCTTTATTTTCTCCAAAGAAAATCAATTCTCCAGAATTTCACTGTATAAACAGATTTATGGCCGCACAACATGTCACAAATTATGTGAAAGTCTAATATGATATTTAGTACCTGTCACCAGATAAAAGTGTCACACACCATTAAACTGTTCAGCTTAAAGGCAGATCATGTTCACATTATAATAGCATTAATACCATTCATACCCCCACTGCACAAATGCCATCTGATGCAGGAGGCTTCATTTGTATTCACTATGAATTCTTCATCAGTAACATGTTATAAATGCACGAAATCACATTTATACAGGCAATAATTTATAATGGAGGTTGTAAACAAGCACAAAATGGTTCCTAAACAGGACTTGTTCCATCAGTTGAGATGGTGGCTGCATAAAAACAGCAATAAATAAATATAGTGTTTTGCAGCATCAGTCTATGTTCTTGCATGAATTTCTACTGGGATTAGGCTGACATTTTAATAACAACAGTGAGGATAGTATTATAACAAAATGTTCTTAATTTTAAGGTCCACTTCTAGACCATTCATTTATGTTTTATGATCGTCATCCAACCCTGCATCCTAGAAGCTATATTTGCATAGAGGTTGCCATGGCAGTGGCAGCCTGTTACAGCAGCTCCTACTGCATCTTTCTACGTTGTTTGTTAGGTTTTTGTCAAATTTCATGTCATTTTTGTCAAATTGCATTGTATGTTCTTCTGACCTATGGGTATTTTAACCATAGGTCCCTGGATTCTACCTTTCCCACATTCATTCAGTATGTTTACAATAACACCACACACAATTCATCCATCCATCCATACATCTTTGTCCGCTTTATCCGAGAACGAGTCGTGGGGGCAGTAGTCCGAGCAGAGCCCCCTCAGACTTCCCTCTCCCCACACACCTCCTCTAGCTCCTCAGGAGGAACCCCAAGGCATTCCCAGGCCAACTGGGAGACATAGTCTCTCCAACATGTCCTGGGTCTGCCCCGAGGCCTTCTCCTGGAGGAACATGCCTGGAATACCTCCCCAGGGAGGCGTCCAGGGGGCATCCTAAACAGGTGCCCGAGCCACCTCAACTGGGTCTGCTCAACTTGGAGCAGTGGCTCTACTCCGAGCTCCTCACGGGTGACTGAGCTCCGCACCCAATCCCTAAGGGTGCACCCAGCCACTCTCCGGAGGAAACTCATTTCTGCCACTTGTATCTGCGATCTCATTCTTTCGGTCATGATCCAAAGTTCATGGCCATAGGTGAGGGTAGGAACGTAATGAAATGAAGCGACTGGTAAATTGAAAGTTTTGTCTTACAACTCAGCTCCTTCTTCACCACAACAGACAGGTACAGAGACTGCATTACTGCGGACACCGTACAGATCCATCTATTAACCTGCTGCTCCATTTTTCCCTCACTTGTGAACAAGACCCCGAGATACTTAAAAACTTCTCCACTTGAGGGATCAACTCGCCCCCAACCTGGAGAGGACAATCCCATGAGCCAACCAGGCCCGATGGAGCTCCTTCTTCAGCTTGACGGCATCCCTTACTTGCAGTGTCCACCACCGTTTTTGGGGATTGCCACCACGACAGGCACCGGAGACCTTACGGCCACAGCTCCCAGCAGCCGCCCTGACAATGGAGGTGTGGAACATAGTCCATTCGGACTCAATGTCCCCAGTCTCCCTCGGCATCTGTTTGAAGTTCTGTCAGAAGTGGGAGTTGAAGACCTCTCTGACCACCAGGTGTTTCCAACAGACCCTCACTATACACTTGGGCCTGCCAGGTCTGTCCAGCTTTTTCCCCCGCCATCGAATCCAACTCACCACCAGGTGGTGATCAGTTGACAGCTCAGCCTCTCTCTTCACCCGAGTGTCCAAAACATATGGCTGAAGATCAGAGGAAATGACTACAAAGTCAATCATCAACTTTGGTCGATGAGGTCGATGATGACTTGTTTTATGCCATTGTAAATGAAGCATTTAGCTCATCAGCCTTCCTGCCATTGTAAATGAAGCATTTAGCTCATCAGCCCTCCTTCCCCTTGATCAGATCATAACTTGGTGCATCTCTTTAATATTTACACAGCTGTGGTACAGAAACAGCAAGGGACAACAAGAACAGTCAGTAGATGGTCAAATGAGTCATTGGATGCTCTGAGAGACTCTTTTGAGGCAACTGACTGGGAATTGCTCTGCAAGCCACATGAAGAGGTCACTGAGTGCCTTACACCCTCCATTACTGATAACATCACTTTTGTTGTTGAGTACATTGTGGCCATCCAGAAGGTGCTGTGCTTCTCTAATAATGAGCCTTGGCTTACACATGAACTCAAGCTCTGACTTCCTGTATGCAGCAGAAGTGTAAAGGTGTCACACCGTGTGGGTTGGCACCTGCTGTGCAGCAAACATCTGACCAGTTTTATAATCTGGACACAACAATCTGACAAACACTCACTGCTGTTTAACCTGTGGCACCAATTACATCAGTAACTGGCCACAGAGCACTGGGACCAGCTGCTAGCAGCTCACACTGTGTGTTTATAACAATGTGATACAAATACAGAAGTTGTCTGAGTATCAATACAGTGTTTCACACTGGAGATTCAGTTTTCCATGGATTATCATGATGTAAGAGCTGATTATTCCTAATTATTTTACCAACAAAAGGTTTATGATAGATTACATAGGTTAAAAAAAAGTTGTATTTTAATTCATATGTATAAAAACCTTACAGACCAACGAAGCAAACATGCACAGGTCTGGTGATTGTTTGTGGCAGATGCATATAATTTCGATTACATTTTGATATTAACGGTGACTTTACTGCATATCACTGTGCAGATCAGTGAATCTTCAGTTTTTCACAATACAAACATCTTTACGGCAGCAATTCTGGGTTGGGAGCTGGGCTGCATCTAACTTCTGATGAGTCTGCAGATTATTTTTGTGAAGAACTGATTAAACCTATAGACCTTAACATGTAAAAACTTACACTCTAAAAAGTGTGTTCTTATCTTAGGTACCTGAACTTCCAGGAGAACCACATCAACGTGATCCATCAGCAGGCCTTCCAGGACCTTGTGCGGCTGGAGAATTTCTACCTCAATGACAACCTGCTGCCTGCTCTGCCCCAGTTAGACCTCAGCCACTTCAGGATGCTCAACCTTGGGGGGGAAAAAGTTGACCAGCATGTCCAAGACCTGGTTCAGTGACCTGGTGGAGCTGGAGGTCCTGTACCTGGACAGGAATCAGCTACTATACATCGAGGAAGGAACATTTGAGAACCTGACCAGCCTCATCACGCTCCACCAGAACAGCAACAACCTCACCACCCTTCCCCTCCCTGTTTTCCAGCCCATCTACTTCCTGGGCTGCCTCTACCTCTTCAGAAACCCCTGGGAGTGCAACTGCTCCCTCGAGTGGCTGAAGGAGTAGATGAAAAACTACAAGCTGGTGCGGGACTTTCCGCTTGCTTTCCTCCATGGCGGAGCTGTATCTCAGTCAGGTGGTCTTCATCAAGGTGAATGGCACCTGCGCTGACCCTGTGTGGACCCTGCGTGGACTTCATTATTGAAAATTAAATTATATTACAACTTACTTTGTACATATGCGTTTTTTAATTCTCTATTACTATTAATGTTATTCCATTGTGCACTTCACTATTCTAGTTTTCTATATTCTATTTTCTGACATTTAGACTTTTCAAGTCGGCCCTAAAAACCTATTTTTTTTAAACAGGCTTTTGATGTTTAGGGCGTTTTCACCTCTTTCATTGCTTAATTTGTTTTTGTTTTGTATACCTGTGTTTTTACTCTGTTTATGTTTTTTACTGCTTCGGTATGGTCTAATATTTTTTTGTATGGTTTTACTTGGCGATGTTTGTTTTACTGTGCAACACTCATACTACTCATACTGTGCTATATGCATAAAGTTTATTTTTATATTATTATTATTATTATTATTATTTATTTGCAATGTTTTCTTTTTTATGTCTTCTCACTAGGTGTGTGATGATACACAACACATGAGACGAGACGATATTTTTAAGGACATGGACACCCACAGGAAGAAGACTCTTTTTTTTAATCTTGTTAGCATGAGCATTCACTGCTATTCACGGTTGAATTTGGCCCACAGTTTAGCAAGTACTGGTTGCTAAGTTAGCAAGTACCAGTTTACCAGTACTAACAAGTAACATGTTTGTTAGTACTGGATGTTAAAGAGTGTTTTTTATCTATAAGTACAGATACAATGGTGGTAGAATTGCTGCTACAGTAATGTAGGCTATGTTAGCAGCATGGCTAACTAAAACACAATGGAAACTGACAGGCTGGAAACAAGAATGAAGTCATTCAAGTTGACTCATCACAATGTGGCCATATCGCACACATCTACAACACTTCCACTGCAACCCCTCACCCCCCAACCAATGCAGACCCATGTGTTAAAACACAGTAGAGAGTTGCATTTTTGCCAAACTCATGTACATGTAACGTAACTTTGCCATCACACTTCATCATGCTGGCTGCTGCTCTGGTTCTGTTATGTACTGATATTGTGAGACAGCTTTTGCCTCGACCAGAAATATTGTCATGTTTTAATATCACAAAATCTTGTTGCATGAGATCTCGTCACGTGCCTAATGCTCACCTTTCCATACTTACAGTATATTTCTACCAAATCTAATATCTAAGTCTTCCTCTGCTGCCTGTCTGAAATCTACATTCTGAATTCTTATTTATCTTCCATCTTCCTTTTTTCTTTTAACACAACAATCCATCTTCTGCTTCGATCTCTTAATTCACTTTTAGGTATATTTTTCAGAGAAATTAGTAGGCTGGTTAGCAGACAGAGGATGAGATGAGGCTTGAAACGGTTGTGAGATAGGAGGTAAAAGAGCAAGTGGTAGCGTTTGTGTGCATGTGTGCGCATACAAGACAGAGAGAGAGCATGTCAGTGTCTAACAGTACAGGGAGGGAGAGAGAGAACAGGCTGAAAGCATACGGAGAGGCGGAGGAGAGCATAGCAGCATTAAGCAGCTCACAGATCAGTGGATGCTGACAGATACACAGCTACTGATGGGCAGAGGGAGGCAGAAAATACAGGATTCTCACTTTTCACAGGAGAAATGGAGGAGATGACAAGATATACTACCCATTTTCATCATCACACTGAATAAGCCGGGAAGACAGCAGCATTACTGCAGCTACAGATAGACGGTAAGTTATTAACATACACCTGCAAGTGCTAAAATTATTCATGACATTCAGTGAAGGTTGAAAAGCTGGTTTTTCCCTGCTTTTCAAAATGTCTGTGGCGTCATTTAAATAGGATGTTTATTGTAAATGCATGTTGGGAATTGATACAGTCAGCCCAAAGGCTTATTTAAAATGAAGAGGAAAATATCCTCCACAGCTTTACACAGGTGACCTATGACTGTCTGACCTCTGGCTTTTGTATGGACAACAGTCATGTAACATTTCATCAGCAGTAACTAACCACATTTTACTGCATCTTTGTCAAAATGTTATAGTTGCAGTGTTTACATTAATCAACCAAACCTTTCTCCATGTAATACTCTGTTGAATGGCAACAAACATTTACTGCCCTGAGTGATTAAATGATCAATGTTTATTTTTTCATAATATAAACACAAATTTAGATGGTGAAGGTAATAATAATCACCTTTATTTGGCCAAGTATGTTACACACACAAGGAATTTGTTTCCGGTACAGAACCGAGGCAGCCGTCTGCGGCGTCAACTCACACTGATGGCTCTAACCATCGGGGCAACTTGGGGGGTTCAGTGTCTTGCCCAAGGACATTTTGACATGTAGACTTCAGAAACCATGATTCGAAATGCCAACCCTCCGGCTGGGAGGCATCCACTCTACCCACTGAACCACAGTCACCCCCATGTGCATATAAAGGTGTATAGGTTTAGTTTCTTCAATAAAGATCTGACAATTTAAATTAAATTGTATAGTTAGTATATATTTTCAATTTCAAATCAATTTAATTTTATTTGTATAGTGCAAATTACAACAACAGCAACAACCAGGAGGGATGTTCTGCTCCCTGTGACAAAAGCATTTGAATGCCTCTGATTGGCTCGGCTGAGGATCGTTATGTGCTCTCTAGTCATGGTGGACAGAGCGAGACTTTCAAAAGTGTTGGCTCATTTTGCTAAATTTAATGAAAAAATGAAAAGACAGCTTAATGCAATAAATGTAAAACAGTAACGATGTGCAATGGTCTTAACTACTATTGTAAAGTCTTTTCCGTGCAGTCAGGAAAATATTTCCATTGGCAAGATAAATGCCTTTGGTCTCTTTATATATTTTTTTGTCTAAAATTAAATTTACCAATGTAGAATTAAAAGATACCAGAAACTCCAGTAAAATTACACCATCTGATATTTCTCAATGATTAGAATTGTAAAACCTAGATGTTATTGTAACAGGGTGACGCCTTACTCTTGCTGTGGTGTGTACATGTGAGTAAAGTAGTGGTTGTTTGGTGGAGGGTTTTCACTTGGTACAAGCCAATGACTGATTGCAGTGAGTGAACTGATCCCAGGTATGCGTGTGTGGGCACGGTCTCCACTCTACAGGCTATTTAAGAGCACATGTGACAGCCACTGTCAGCATTCATTTTCCTGTATTTACCTGTGCACCCTCATGAATTCCTCAGCTGACAGGCTCAGCACTACTTGAATTGTTTTAAATGTTTCATTGTTATGTAGGTGAAATTTCTCTGTTGTAGGGTCCAGAACACGACCAAGTCTAAACATGGCATGTTTGTTCTTCCTGGGCCTTGGCTGAGATGCCATCACATGTCTAACAACATCACAACCACCTCGTAGAGCCTTATCATCCTAACAGAGCACTTCGCTCTCAGAGTGCAGGTTTACTTGTGGTTCCTAGAGTCCACAAAAGTAGAATGGGAGGCAGAGCCTTTAGCTATCAAGCTCCTCTCCTATGGAACCAACTCCCAGTCTCAGTTCGGGAGGCGGACACCCTCTCTACCTTTAAGATTAGACTTAAGACGTTCCTTTTTGATAAAGCTTATAGTTAGGGCTGGATCAGGTGACCCTGAGCCTTCCCTTAGTTATGCTGCTATAGGCCTAGGCTGCTGGGGGCCCCATGATGCTCTGAGTTCTCTCTCCCTGTACTTTTCTGCAGGTTGCCCTGGCCCTGGAGCTCTATGTCTCTGACGAGCAGTCACCAGCCACATCGACCTGATCAGTGTTTGATTGTTGTGTCTTGTTGCTTTTCTTCTTTTGTCTCTCCTCTATCCACTCACCCCAACCATTCGAAGCAGAAGGCCACCCACCAAGAGCCGGGGTCTGTCAGAGGTTTCTTCCGTTAAAGGGAGTTTTTCCTCCCCACTGTCGCCAAGTGCTTGCTCAAGGGGGATTTGTTGGGTTTTCCCTATGTAATAATACTGATAACAGTAAGGTTTAGACCTTACTTTGTAAAGTGTCCTGAGATGACTTTTGTTGTGATTTGGCGCTATACAAATAAAATTTGATTTGATTTGATTACCAGAGCTTTAACCAAGTTCTTTATGACGTTTGGCCTACCAAAAGTTGTGCAGAAAGACCAAGGAACAAATGTACTGTCTAAAACCTTCAAACAGACTTTGCAGTCTTCTAGGAGTCACCCATTCTCTATCCAGTGTGTACCATCCAGAGTCACGCTGCACTGTCATCAAAGCCACGCTGTTTCAGCTCCTATCCACTTCCCTCAAGGGTCAATGCCTGCAAGATTATCTTTCATACAGTAATATGCACAAGAACTGCCTACAGCAGCATCAAGCTTGTTTTAGTGAAACTTTTCTAATTATAACATTTGCTTGTTTTTATGAGATACTTTCATGTTTAAACATGCCATTACGACATACTGTATTTTCTCATTTAATGACATACTGTAGGCTATTTTGTCATGGTAACAACATAGTGCAGTTTCTGGTTCTTATTTCCTCTTCTTTTCCACTGCCATCATGTCAACCTGCCTGTTCTCTCCCCAGTTCCTTTCCTCTTTCTTCTTCAGGCTACCACCTTTCACTTCTTTGGCTGTCTGCTCCTTTCCTATCCTTTATGGGCACTGGGCTGCCTCCTATCCTGTCAGCTCCAGGTGCCGGGTTACCTGCGGCTCCCATCGCCTACTCCAGCATCAGGCCCCTACCCGCCCATCCTTCTTGGCAGCTCCCTCACTTGTTTTGGGGCCATATGGTGTGAAAAATAGTTTGTCAATTCATAATCTCAGGCATTACACAGGCATTCAATATCCTTGTAGTTCATTCATTTATCCTTACAGTTCCATTCGTACTTAGTAAGGGCAGGTTTCTGCTAGTGAAATGCTATTCAACATGTGAGTCTTACAGGCAAAACCCCATGGGTGCGAGGCAGATTCCACTTAAAATGTATTAAGAGTTGAAGACCTTGATTCAAAGTATGTTGGAATCAAATATTTCTGTGCCTATTCAGTGACACATAAAGACACCTACTCACTACCAAAGATAGCTTTTGCCAGGCTGGCTAGGGATTCCTCTAAGTACTTTTCACCAATTGATGTTTCAAGTGATAAACAATGTGACTGCCAGAAACACCAGCAACTTTGGTTCAAAATCAAATCAAATCAAATCAAATTTTATTTGTATAGCGCCAAATCACAACAAAAGTCATCTCAGGACACTTTACAAAGTAAGGTCTAGTCCTTACTGTTATCAATATTATTACATAGGGAAAACCCAACAAATCCCCCTTGAGCAAGCACTTGGCGACAGTGGGGAGGAAAAACTCCCTTTAACGGAAGAAACCTCCGACAGACCCCGGCTCTTGGTGGGCGGCCTTCTGCCTCGACCGGTTGGGGTGAGTGGATAGAGGAGAGACAAAAGAAGAAAAGCAACAAGACACAACAATCAAACACTGATCAGGTCGATGTGGCCGGTGACTGCTCGTCAGAGATATAGAGCTCCAGGGCAACCTGCAGAAAGTTACAGGGAGAGAGAGAGAGGACACACTACGGGAGAGAGGAGAAACAAAGTTAGTAATGTGTAATGGGGGCATATAGAAGCATAGGGAGAGAGAGGGGAGGAGAGCAG
>NW_018127905.1:2307315-2310120 GCF_001952655.1 Monopterus albus | reverse complement strand
TCCGAGCAAGAGAAAGGAGGAGAGGAAGAGGGGGAAGCCATTGCTCTCGATTAAGCTACTAGCTTAGCTAGCTTCTAAACTAGCCGACCTAAAGTAGCAAGTTAAATTTGGTAGTTAGCAAGAACTTCTGCAAAACAAGTGCTTTAAGTGGTGCAAGCGTATGTTGTCACTCAAAAATTCAGATGAACCTAGAAAATAGTGAGTTTAATTCCTAAACAATCTGGAAGCAAGCACAACGCAGTGCAAATAAAGGAAACAGGAAATGAGTACGGTTTACCGCAGGAAACAGCAGTCCGTCAAAGGTTCCGCCAGATCAATCATCAGATACATCATAATGGCTGGTGTAGTGATTTTCTGCAGAGGAGCTGCCACGGGGAAACAATTGGAGATGCACATGATGGTCAGTATGAACTGGTTACCAGACTTTGCTCTCGGTAACAGTCTGACACAGTCCATAACAATGTGTCTGAATGGCTCACCCACTGCATGCACCAGTTACAGTGGAGCTGGAGGCAGCACCTGATTTGGGTTTTCCACAAGCTGGCAGGTGCTGCATGGTTTACAAAAACGTGTTATGTCCACTCTCAAGCTGAGCCAGAAGAAACACATCAGTATATGATTGTACATCTTAGTAACACCTAAATGACCAGACCACCAATGCTTGCGTGCTAATTGTAGCACAGCCTGCTGGCATTCAACAGGGACAACTATTTGGTATACAGAGCTCTAGTCCTCCTGCTGTGCCACCTGACCGTGAGGACCATTAACAGACCATTGTCAACAAAGTCTTTTACCACATTCACTATACTCCTGAACAGCAGCAGCAAAACACTTACCTAGTAATGTTTCACTCCTTTGGGCACTAATGAGTACTTCATGAGTCAGAGCCAAAGGAAGTAGCTCAGTCACACATTGTCTTGTTGGACAGTTCAAACCCCTGGGCCTGTTTGCAGGCTTGGGCTCTAGTTAGAACACTGACTGCAAACACATCAAGGATGACTCTGAGCAAAAACCTCTGGCTCAGGATCAGAAAGGGTGTTGGATATATTTTACTCACAGCTGTATTGTTTCCCATGATGATGTCAACGTTGTCATTAGGAAAACACGAGAGAACAACCACTGGAAAGAAACCAGTAACAAATTTGGAATGTACAAGGATACCGTGAAGAGGTGCAGGCACAAAACAATCATCGGGATTTTTAGGCATGGCACACTGGTTACTGGGAAGACACATTTTACCCTGCGACCACAGCTTCCTCTCAAAAATCATTTAGTGTTTAACAGTTTCTACATGCTCTCAAATCTTTAATTAAAGCTTCATTACAGATTGAAGTTGTTTTGTGCTCGTACTTTTGCTACCAATTACATTTTGAGTGTTGCTTGCTCAGTTTTCACACATTTTTATATATACTCTGCAACATTTGTGTCACAATCCTAATTCACCAATTCAAGTGTAATGTCCCAGGAAAAGGTTTAAGACACCCTGAGGGCATATCAGTATTAAAGGTTAGTGTGAGCATTTCCCCTCTCCTCCTTCCATCCTGGATGGATTACAGTCCTGGAGGAGCCCTTTGGAGGACAGACGTGTGATAATTTATGGTAACTGATGGTACGCATTGTTAGGCTCTGTCTTTTATGTCCGACACTTCCAGTGTAATTTAAAGAAGATTGCAAGGGAGATGGGAAAGTGTCAAATGAGTAAACATAAAATAAATTTCACATCCATTTCTCTCTCTTAAATGTAATTTCAGCAAGGCTCAGCCATATGCACTTTCTAATTAACTTCACTACAGCCATGGCAACTTAATTAAATCAGTACATTTAAGAACAATTTATTACTACTCATTCTTGATGAGAAACCTGGGGTTTGGTTTGGGAAAATCAATTCCAAATTTGTTCTTGCTGAGCACTATAAATGTTTAATATCACGTAATGCTACATTTTATGGTAAAATCAAGGTTTAAATTATGGCATAATTTATAAGAGGGGGCTTTTCTTGGAAGGTGGGTGGATAAATCTGGGAGAACTGGTACTTGCTAAGAACTTTAGGTTTGTTTGTTTTTTAATTTATATTTTGTCATTGTGTGCAAAAGTGTTCTGGGAGACTTGATGAGGAAGATACTGTTAAAAGTGAAGGTGCTAAGGAGATGCACTCCCACTAGTCAATGAGAATTGCTGATCTGAAATCCACACATAATAATTGCAAATAGGTGCACAAAATAGCACATGAAAGCCATGATAAATGCAAACATGTTAAATTGAAATGGCATAGCGGAACGGTAGTTAGCGCTAACCCTAACCCTGCTACCTCAGAGCAAGACGGTTTTGGGTTCAATTCCATGCCAACCTGGGCAAAACTCCAGAAACAGTTTGGTAAAAGTCAGAAAGGTCATTAGTCAGTTCAGTTAGGTCACAGACAGGCAGTCAGAGAAAGCAGCGGTCAAGATCAGGTAGGCAAACTAGGTTAAGTTGGACTGGAGCAATATGACTACAAGACTGACAGCAGGACTTGAAACTCTGTGGTGTGAAATAGATCTTTTTACTGTCTGGTAACATTTCTGTGAATAAAACAAACTGAATGGAACCGGTAGCCTTATGTAGCAATTTCTGGGCCATTAAATGCACACACCTTCTCAAGAACATGTGGTATTTATTAGGATGAAACAAACACTTTAGAAATAAGAAAGTGTATTTCTTGCCACAGTGAGGCAGAAGCTTGACTACTCTGAAGATAAGACACCCAGACAACACTGGAGAAATGCAGTATATGTGGTTCAGTGCTGCAAGGAATACATAGACTTCTAC
>NW_018127905.1:2281521-2307277 GCF_001952655.1 Monopterus albus | reverse complement strand
AGAGGAATAAAAAAATGCTTTTGGATCTCAAGCACACATAAACATTCTCCATTCACTTGTCACGTCTGTGGCTGGCACCTCCATCTCCTCATGTGCCAACAACTGAACTAGGTAATGAGGCACGTCGAGCACAGCTGATACCAACCTGCCCGGTTTTACTTAAGCTGGGCACTGGCGTGTCCTCATCGCCAATTTGTCAAGTGTATTACCTGACTGTACTGGCTCACCACACGTCCCAATCATCTTGCCTTCCATCCTGCATCTCCTGATCTCTGGCATGGGTGCAGCTCCTCAGCTGTGGGACCAACCTACCTGCACACTGTTCTGCTTCTCTGGACCTCCATTGTGGGTGCAACTCCTCTGTGTCCTCTCCTGCCATGGGACCTGCCTGCCTGCTCTGCTGCCTCTACTGACCTCCAGTGCTGGTGCAACTCCTCCACTCACTCCCAGCTCAGCTACAGCCTCAACTCCCCCTCCTCTTCAATGATCCTGCGGTTCCCCCCACATCATAGCCTTTGGACCCAGCGGTGATCGGTCCCAGGTTGTTCTCCACACAGTACATGCCAGACGTCCAGTCGAATCATTCCCACCAGTGAGACCTGCTGTGTTTTCTTTCTCCCCTGCTTGTACACCAATAAATTTGTCTGGCTTGCTCTGAATCTGAGTGTTGCCTTTTTGGGTCCGTACTTATCACCTGCTTGAAGGCTCACGGCCTTGAACTTGCTATCAGATGCTCCTTGAACACCTTAACAAAGAACAAATAGCTGAAATTCAGAGCTGAAGCTTTCTTTTTCTTATTTAATTACAGGCTACACGCCTGCTGTGGACTGCAGATGGGTCATATGAAATGAGATGAAGATAGGCCCCAGCATATAAACATCAATTTCCACAACAGAGGGTGAAGTGAGTACAAATTAAGTGCTGTCACACTTAAAGTAAATTTTTCTTGCACAGTGCTACCAGCTGCATGATTATAAAAAAAAGGTAGAACATTTTCATAATGAGGCAATTTCAGCTCTACCTTGGAGACTATTTTCATGTTTGAGTCTAACATAATGCACCTTCAAGGTTGTCAGACAATCATTAGGGCAGCAGAGGTGGTCCAGTGGGAGAAGTTGATGTTTCATGATGAAAAAACTCAAATAATGTCTGACACTAATGGCACCATTCAATAAATGTACCCTGAGACTTCAAATATTGATATTGGAAGAACAAATAACTCTCCCTGTCATTTTAAACTGATATCTCTGCTCATTTCCAATCAGCAAAAGTACAAAAGCACCACAGCAGTTTTATTAAGCCATCAAAAATGTAGTCAAATCAAAGTCAACAAAAAGTAAGTAAACACTTACCTGGTCTTCAATTGGGTTGTAAAATGTAATCCGATCCTCATCTAAGTCACTGGTACAGGCAAACACAATGTGCATAAGCTAACATCACACAAACAATTACAATTTTTTATGTGATAATAATTTGGTATTGGAGGAGGCAGGACATATTTGAATTAGGGTTACTAATTTACCTAATTTTAATTTAGGTTTACTAAGTGAAGTGTTATTTAATATTTGTTCATCCATGATTTGTATATAATATATTCTCTGAACCCTGAGACAAATCAAAAACAGGGAGTGAGCTACTAGAAGTGAAACACTGAAAACCCCTGCTTTTTACTAAGCTGACCGCATTCTGACTCCTGAGGCCTGTATCGTAGAACAAGGTCATGGTTAAGAGATAAAAATATTAAATGGCTAGACTACAACAAGTCTTCCATCAGGTTGTCTAAAATTATTTATTTTAGATAACTGGTAAAATGAATCAGATTATCATTGGGCTCAATTAATTTAAACTTTCTAACCTGGCTATGGGCACTGTAATATGAAGGATGTGTAGTTTTTAATTACATGTAGCATAAACTTTGGAATCAGTGAAACCTGTAATAACAGTTTGTCAGAGTGACGTTCTGTTTTTGCATTCATGTACCATATTACACCTTACATATATCTAGCATATATTGAGGAAGGAGCAGGATAAATGCTGATGTTGCAAAATAACTACAATTTATGTGCCAGCACATTTAACCTTTATGACAACAAATTGCATGACAACCAGTGTTTAATTTATAAATTATGAGGTCTTGGAATTTCACTTGGTGATGGATTCAGTGTGTCAATGTAGGTAGAGGAGGTCCCGGACTGAAAAAATGGTCGTCAATGACCTTGTGTGAGTTGTTTCCACAATAAGTGAGCAGCTTTGAGCCAAAAACATAGTTTGTTGTGTTTGTACTGACTAATTAGTCACCTAAGAAGACATGAATGTTCAAGTGTGAGTTATACAACAAGTATTGAGTGTAAGTGATGCTGAAAACAAGGCTGTGGCCTTAAGCCTAATCTATTCAGTGGCAAACATGGCATCATATTTGGGGATTTATTTACTCTCCATTCCACATTAACACTATATTTAGGATATTACACAGCAACACATTTATATCACACAAATAAACGTGCGCTTGCCTATAGTTATTTAAAGCTGGTTCTTTTCTCCCAGATCCTTAAGGGGGCTTGTTCTTAGACCTAGCTCATCCTCCAGCTAACAGAAGAGCCCTTTTAAGACATTTACCCCTACCCAGGAATTTGCCTGCTATTTTACATCTAGGCATCATGTCTGAACAGAGACACACATTGCATTATTACTGGCAACTTTACCTGGTAAAACCTAGTCAAATAGCCAGCTACATTCTTACTCACTGAACTTCAGTGGTCAAATTGCTGGTAAGGGCACAGTCAAGATAAGGACAGTGCTACAGCATGACACATCACATTTTCTGTTTCACTGCCTTGTTCTTGCTAACACCACTCTTTCTCTTCATTCACCTACCCAGCTAGGTCTTGCTATGTTTGAACAAAGCCTTGTCAGGAATTTTGCACACAGTGGCTCTGTCTGAATGCCAAAAAAAAGCAACTGCTACATGGCTACATGTAGCCTGCAAATTCCCAGATACCATGGTCTTAAAGGGGCTAAGTGAACTGTTAACATCAAATTGGCTTGTATTATCATTAACAATTAGAGGCAGGAGTGCACATAACTGCTGCAAAATTAAGAATGCGTGGTGAATATTATTAAAAAGTGCTTTTGTGTGTATAGCTGTGTCAAATATAGCATTTGTTGTTGGTTGGGTAAACATATTTTTTCAAATTAGTTACTTTAGCAGCACTAGTGTGGAGTTAGCTTACATTACATTATGTTTCCTTGTTTCTAGGATTCTTATCAATTTACCAAAATGCCCAAGCAGCAAGGCACATTAATGTTAAATAACTACTTTGGTATTTCATCCCCAGCAAAGAAATGCCATACTGAACCTGAACATAAAAAATGAATGTTTTGCTGAGAAGGGGCTACAGGAGGTTCCATGGCTCCAAAGAGATGATGACCAGACAGTGAGGTGGTGCAAAATATGCCATGAAATTTATTGCAGATAAAAGCAGCACATTTTATTTATGAACAAAAACAATTTGAAGAGAATGGATGCACATAAAGCAAGCAGGAAGACATCTGCAGCTTTGTCTGTGTGTGACTTGGTCGACAACAAGCAATTCAGATAGTTACTCCAATATTCATAAGGTTCTTCTGTTGTCCTTTACACTGCCCCTGAGCAGTGCTGCATGGGAGAGGGGATTTTCACATCTGAATAATAACAAGCAAGTACAGGTCCTGCCTGTCAAATTCTCACCTTTAATTGCTGATGTGTATGCACTTATCTAAATTGACAACAGAGAATTTTGGACCAAAGCCAGCTGTTAACTTAGTCAATAAATTTATGTAAAGAAGATTACTGGAAATCCTCAGATCATTTAAGGAAATGTCTTCAGGTTAATGAATTCCTGGTAAATGCAGGAAGTGACAGGTTCTCCCAGGTAACACTCACTTTCATGTTGTGCTTAGTATCTGTCAGAAATGACACTAAACTAAACTAAATGACAGTTCTTTGTTTTCCCACAGGGATCTATAATTCAGGTCACAGAAAATGAAGCATAATGTATCCTGAGGAGAAGCTTCCTTAGGAACCTTGTGATTTCTTCAAACTCTGCAACAGCTATGAGACGCCAGCAGAGAGGCAACATGATCCCAGGAGACAAACACCACCGCCATTAAAAACACAACATAATGTGACCTGCCAGAACACCCTATTTCAATCAGTAGATGGAGTGTTTTGTTTGTCTGTGTTTTGTGTATCCTGCTTTAAATCAGAACCCTGTACTTACTATTACCAGCAACACCTGGACACTAAGATGTATTTTACTCATAAATGAAAATGTAATGCCATATGTTTGTATATAATCCTGAAAATCATAGTGGACAGTAAGTTCCTGTAGAGAAACCGCTGCATTGCTTGTTTTTCTAAAGCTCCATAGAGGAAAAGAATGATCAAGGTTGTCTAGTCTAATGAGATACTGCTAACAAGTAATGATGGGGGTTTCTTTCATCACAAGCTTTTGAGATTTGTTATGTACTGTATATTCTAAGACAACTGAGCACCATTCATGGTTGTAACAAAAAAAACCTACTCTTTATCAAGGCTCTAACTAGGCTGGATCTTTAGAAAGTTATGCTATTACAAATGCCAAAAAGCTCAAAGTTTGGATTCACTTTAATTCTCTATGGCTCTATTGGCTACTCAATTTAAGCTTAAAGTTCGTGTACACACTTAAGTGACAATGGATTTTAATGGGAGCCAGAACTTTGGGTCCTATCCAACAGGCCTGCCCTATAATACAAGCATGGACTATGAAGACTACTACCAGGAGCCAGATACAAGTAAAATCATCATCCCATCCATCTATGCTCTTGTCTGTGGCATAGGTGTCATTGGCAATGCCATGGTTATCTACGTCATTTTGAAATATGCCAAAATGAAAACAGCCACAAACATTTATATCCTCAACTTAGCCATTGCAGATGAGTTGTTCATGTTGAGTGTTCCTTTTCTGGCCACATCAGCAGCCCTTCGTCACTGGCCATTTGGGTCACTGATGTGCAGGTTGGTGCTGAGTGTGGATGGTATCAATATGTTTACATCAATTTTCTGCCTGACTGTGCTGAGTGTGGACCGTTACATAGCAGTGGTCCACCCTATCAAGGCCGCCCGCTACCGCAGACCCACTGTAGCCAAAGTAGTCAATGTGTGTGTTTGGGGGCTCTCACTCATAGTTATCCTGCCAATCATTATCTTCGCAGACACTGTCCCTGCGCAGGACGGTGGTGTGGACTGTAACTTCTTGTGGCCTGAAGCAGCATGGTCAGAAGCATTTGTGGTTTATACCTTCCTGTTGGGGTTTCTGCTCCCGGTTGGCGCCATCTGCTTATGCTACTGTCTGATGGTGGCCAGGATGCGAGCAGTGGGGCTAAAAGCTGGCTGGCTTCAACGACGGCGCTCTGAGAAGAAGATCACATGCATGGTGCTGCTGGTTGTGGCAGTGTTCGTTCTGTGTTGGATGCCCTTCTACATTGTGCAGCTGGTCAGTGTTTTCCACCAGCCCCCAGACCCCATGGTCACTCAGCTTTTTGTCATCCTCAGCTACGCTAATAGTGGTGCCAATCCTATCCTGTATGGCTTTGTGTCTGACAATTTCCGACGTTCATTCCAGCGCATTGTGTGTTTCCGGTGGCTGGAGTCTGGGTTGGATGTGGAGCAGGTGGATTACTGTGCTGTAGCTTTGAAGAGACAAGAAACTTGTAGCCCTGTGGATTTTCCCAAGGACTGTATGGCTTCTGATATGGTGTTTCGCAATGGGATGTATATGTCCCGTACAACCACAGTGTAGCATTCAACCAGAACTTGCATTCATTAAATTGTGCATTACTGGTTGCTGGAGTCTGGGTCAGGTAGAAGCAGCTGGATTGGTACTGTATGCTGAGCTTTGGGTCATAAGGTTGAGAAATACTGAAGAACAACTAGAATAGCAAATGTACAGCAACCAGCCCAGATTGGCTGACATGTTGGGAGAAAAAGATGTACTGTAAAGTATATAAAAATTCCACTAATTTTCCTACCTTTAAAGTGCCCATGGCATGCTCCAAATAGTCTGTAATTATTTTAGAACCACAAAGCCCAAGAGCCTCCTGTTGAAAACAAGAGGACAGTTTATGAAAGCGCACAGCTCCTGCTGCCAATGTTGTATCAAAATCTGTTTCCCCATTGAGATATGTTTTCCTTACCTTAATCCTAACATTATCCTAACCACAACCAGTGAGGTGGATGCTACATGAAACCAAGTTTTGAACAGGGGAAACTCATCTGGACAGGGGAACAAAAACACTAACGATGACAATACCTCAAATCCTGCCTGACATGTTTGAGTCAGAATATGAAAGTGGACAGTACAATGAACCACAACAGCATTAAATAATTTGAATTCCTCCTCCTTAGATAGGTAAACAACACTATATCTACCAATGAAAAAAGATTAGTAACACTCTAAACAAAGTGGGTATTTGAGAAACCCCATATTTTAACTGGCATAATGCAGACATAGTAACTTCTCCAGCTTTACAACAATTAATTATTAATCCGCTTGTTAATATAGCACATGGAACGCAAAACTGCCTGGAGATTATGACCATTCGAGGAAATCCTTAAACTATCACATAAGACTATTTTGTTAGAAAAAGTCTTGCAAGCAAGACTTTGTGAGACTTGTATAAACTGAGTTGTTTTTGTATAGAAATACTAGAACATATGCACACCTCATTTTTTGAGCTTAAGATCATGTCTAAGATGATAATTCACAGTTGTAACATTGTAGAGAAGTCATAAAACAAGGAAAAGCATGTCATGGGCTCTTTAAGTGGGCAAGGATATAAAGTACAGGTCAATGTAATTACAAAATGGTGATGCTTTATTGTCATTTGCATTCTGTGACATGATTTATTGGAAGTCCTGGGCATACAAAGCTGCTTAGGCAAAGGCTTTAAAGGCAAAATGCTACTTACAAAAATGGAACCTCTTGTTTGTTTGTCATAATTATTTATTTAAAGATACACCCCTATGTAATGCTCAGTGGTACCCCTAATGCAATGGATATCTACTTTGGATAAAAGCAGTTAGGCAGAAACCACAGCAAAAATTATTTAAAAAAAAAAAACTAACAAAAAAATTAAACAAACAAAAAACTAAGGCAGATTATGTGGAACTACTGAAGAAGTAGAATTATTATTTTTTTGTTATTTATTATTGACTAATAGAATAATGGTACACTGCAGTTCGTTGTTTCTCTTTTTTAAAACAAATATGAATTCCATTGACTATGACCAACACTGCCTTTCAAAACTGCAGAAGTTTCAAATTAAAAGCCCACACTACTAATGCCAACATACCATTTTGACCATATATTCTTATAGTTGTTAATTAATTTTTTAAATGTCTTTTTACAGAGTATGCTAAATGTTTCCAGTTCCTTGCTACCACTAATACTTAAAACATATACTATACAAGCCATATCGGCTTTTGGTCCTTTTAAATACATATGTGATACTTTCAGGTGAAGATTTCTTTCTGACTTGAAACAATCTTTCTACAATTTTAAAATGTACAAAAATGTGAACTACAGAGCCTTTAACCAGTATTTGTGCTTTTTAAATATTTTGATTATTATTATTATGTGTTGTCATTCCCTCAAATTGAATTAAATGTACCTTTTTGATTTCAATGTCACTTACTGTTATGTTTTCCTTGTAAGATATTTCCTGATAATACTGCCTAAAGGGAGCGTGTACAAAGTGAAGACAGCTGGACCTAACACAGAGCCCTGTGGAACACCATGACTAACTTTAGTCTGTGTGGAAGATTCATCATTAACATAAACAAATTGGAATCTTTCTGATAAAAAAGATTTGAATCAGCTTAGTGCAGTTCCTTTAATCTCAATAACATGTTCAAGTCTCTGTAATAAGAGCTTGTGATCAGCGGTGTAAAAAGCAGCACTGAGATCTAAGAGGATAATTATAGAGACATGTTTGTCTGAAGCCATGAGGAGATTGTTGGCGACTTTCACCAGTGCAGTTTCTGTACTATGATGGACTCTAAAACCTGACTGAAAATCCTTGTGTAAAGAAGCCCCTGAAACATATTCCAGGATAGGAAAAACTCTTCTGACTTAGTTGAATGCCACTTCCTTTCCAGTTCTCATAATGCTTTTTTTGTATCTTTATCATCATGGATCATACATGATTGTTATTTATGTATGATTCACACATAAGGGTGATTTGGCACTAATTCTTTTTAATAAAGATACTGGCATGCATGCAGTTCTTGCCAACACTTTAATGGAGAGATCACCAAAACAATCTCTCTAGATCATGTCACTAGCCTAAAAACAAAAAAGAAGAACTAACATTCTTCCCACACAGGCTTCACGTGAATATCCATTTTTCACTTAGCATACAGATCATACAGTAGGCAAAAAACAAGGCAGCTGAAGTTTTGTTTAAGTGTCACAGTCAGTCCTCTCTTTATGGCAGATGGAAGAGACATGGTTTGCCCTCTTAACAGGAAATAAAGTAGGCAATTAACATATGAACCATAACACTCAGGAATACAAAGGAGTACATATTCACACCGGAGGGTTCACATAGTAAAATGATTTCTCTGTCTCTCTCCTAGCTGCCTCTGTGGTGAAATAGGCATACCACTGGTTACTTTACTATCTGTTTTTCTAGTCTTATTATTCATTCTTGTCAATAGGAATAATGATTTTTTTAATAAAAAAAAGGTAAATCACATGCTTTATAAATGTTATATCTGTCATTTAGTGTGAACACAAACTAAAAAAGGTGAGCTCCTCTGTGTTATAGATCACACACTGCCTATCAGTATAGAACAATGATGCACATTTAGCAAATGTTTACATCACCAATCAAAGTTAACATTTTATTGGGTGATTCTGCGCAGGCACCTTAAAGTGCCTTTTATCACATTTGCTCTACTGTAACACCATCTTGACTACACCCAGGTCCTGCTCCAAAAACTAGGACTCAATGTCAGCTACAGTTCACTGAATAAAAATCTCTATGGCAGCAAACAGTAGCACAAATCAGCAGCAAGAACCCTGATAGCTTAAGGCTACTTTCACACGAGAAGTCTTTTATGTTTGTTCAGCTCTTGACATACCTCATGTCCTATAGGGGGTATCTACTAAAGCTCTGTGGCTCATTTTCTGGTGCTAAACAGTGAAAATGCATGTGTTCATATTTACAAAGGAGTCACAGCAGGGATTTGCAGAAAATAAGTGGGACTGCAGAAATGTTCATGCTTGGTTTGATGCAATATGTACTTTAAGGCATTGTAGGGACACAAAAATCAAGGATGAGAGAATGTAATTTTCTACCAATATGCTCAGTGCCTGATTTAGCACCACGGTACATGCATGTCCTTAGCAGCTGAAGCACATTCAAATTAACACTGGTGTGGCTGTGCTCATTTACATCAACAAATATTGTTGGTAAATATGCCACAAAATTTTAAAATTGCCGTGGCGCAATATTTTCTGTGCCTGACAGTAATTTGCAACAGGTTTAGTAAATATATCAAGTGTCATGACCTGGGTTATGATTGTTCCTCATTCCTTAAAATGTGTTTGCTTGATCCTTCTTTCCCCATTTTGTTTTACATGGGTGGGACTAACACTCAAGAAGAAGACACAAGTGGGGGAAACATGGATGCATAGAGTTAGGGTTAGGCTAACCCTAGCCCTTATACTTAATTAAGGAGTTTTTCCCATTATAGGAACCTACTGAAATGTGTCACGCCAAGTAACACTTGTAACAGGTTCTGCAATTGTTTCTACTACAGTGCACCCACTTTGGAGGTGGGTTCTGGGGCCTAAATTTCAGCACCCCTCAGGAGGCCAATCGATGGCCTCATCACAGATGAGCGTGACAGGGAGTAAGGAAAACTGATCCAAGACTTTATGGACTGAAGTGTGTGGATTGACCTCCATATCAATGCAGGGAAGACCAAACAGTTGGTGGTGGATTTCTGCAGGTGCTGACACCCCCCCTTCCGACACCAGTGAATGGACCCTGAAAGAGAAGACTAACACTGTAAGCATGCGGGTGTTCACCTCAACAATGTGCTGGACTTGTGAAACAACACTGATGCATTATTGTGCAAGAAAGGCCGGAGCAGGTTCTCTTGAGGTTTTCCACTGTGTGCCTTGTTTACATCCTTTGCTGCTGTAACATTGCAAATTTCCCCATCGTGGGACTAATATGGTTCATCTCATCTTAACATTTTAGTCTAGTGGTGTCTTTCAAACAATGCTGTACCATTTGCTACTCAAGCATGTTAATGGCAAATATGAAAAAATAAAACAATGTATTCTGTCCTTAATTTTTTAATCTTAAAAAAATCATAAAACAACCGATAAGAGTACTGATAAGAGTGCCCTTAGTCATTTACGGCATAATTTTAATTACTTGCAAAAGTTGAAAACTTAATCCGGATTTAGATTCAACCCACTGCTAACAAACCTCAACTGCACCCTCCGCCCTAAAATGAGGACCTTATGCACACAACCACAAGAGGTCACATGTTGTAAATCTTTGAACACTGAGATCAGTGCTGTCTTTTCCCTGCTGAAGACATATAATACTTGTGTGTGAGGACAGACAAAGTACAAAGCCATCTTGTAGTATTGCTGGGCCAACTATGACTTCTTACTTATTCAATAAATGCATTTCCATTTATGCTTAGTTCATTTTCCTCAGCAAAAGAATTCAGTGTCGGATAACTGCAATAATATTTCAGCAGTGCTGAGAAAGTTTTACTAGGTTCTGTCATTTCCATTGATTTTGCAAATGGAGTGGGAGAGAGAATGACAAAGGTGATCCCTGCACCTCCTCCTCCCCATCAATGCTTTTTGATTTAAGAGGGTAATTCTGGATGTAACCCCACACATTTGGTTTAAATATCTCCTCTCTCAGCCCCTTTGTTGTTTGACCAGGTACTGATCGCAGCTCTACCTCGGCAGGCCACAGGCAGGCTGACTAACACACATCACTCCCTTTGTCATGATAGTTTCAATCACACCTTCAGGGGCAAAACACACAGTTGCTGTGCAGTAAACGTGTTGGATTGTCAGTGACATTTTGTTAATTGGTAAAAGTGCAGCTCAGAGTAACCTGACCCAGTTCTGTCTGGACTGTAAGGAGATTGTAGACTCCAGTGCAGACACAGAGGCAGGACTTTAGTCTTTGCTGGAGCAAATGGTGAGTTAAAAGGTGGACATACAATACCTCTACATGGTTACAAAAATGTAGCTCTTAAATACAGGCAGTCAAAGAATTACTTGGTCAAAAAACATAGGAATGAAAAGTAGAAATTAAACTTAATATCAATCAAAGGCATGGTTTAACATGAGCAGGGGCTAACGTTATCAGAACAGACTCATTTATGAACCTCCAACCTGGAGCACATTACACACATTTACAGACCTGCATGTACACAAATGTGTTCACTCTAAATTTCTCCCAAGTGTGCTCACTCCTCCCTCCTTGACCCAGAGTGCAAACCTCTTCCTCTAAGAGACTTTTATCCAACTTTAAGGCAAAGCATTTTTGTTTTTCATGGATGGACAGTGGGACAACAATGGGCCCCAGGTATAAACGTGTAAATAGGTCCACACCACTCCCATTCTTTTAGGAATAAGACTCACAACCTGAGAAACTGTCTCTGTAGTTGTGTTACATCTACTGTCATTTTGTGCCCATTGTTACTTATTTTGTGTCTATTTTTATTTTGCATGTCTTCATAGTTGTTTTGTGCCTGTTTTTGATGTTTTGCATATTTTTTTGCAGTACTTTTCTTTTGGGTGGCTTTCTTTCTCGTTTTTATGCTTTTTATCTTTTTGTAGTAGTATTGCATCTATTTTTTCCATTTTGCAGTAGTCCCTTTATTATATATAAATAGAATATACTATAATTATTGGAAAAGTTAACACTCTCTTCGCACAAATTATGTACATATAGATTATTAGTGGTAATGTTAATTATTATTTTATGGTTAGGTTTAGCGTTAGGTTAGATTTAGGTTCAGGGAAACATCTTGACAAGGAAACAGATTTTGACAGAAGACGTATCACATGTGAGCATGTGCATGGTACAATGTTAAAACTGTAATTTGCTAATAATCCCCATTTTTACAAAATGTATCAGTAACCTGAATATACATTTATCCTCTGTAACCTTAAGGGAATGCAGTTACCTTTTTTTAAAAATCCTAAATACGTAATGACATTCTATTCTGTTACTCCCCAGGCCTGAGTACAACTTTGAGTTTGACTTTCAATTTTCCCTGGCCCACAGTAATTAGCCAATCTTCAATCTTCTTCTTCAATTTGAAGATGGCGCTGATGACGATGGCTGAGATTTCTGTTCTTCTTTAGCTCAGTTTTTTTTGCCATGTCACCTCAGAGAAGCTGCCAGATTGTCCTGACTGCATGCTTGAGTCTCTAGCCAGCCTGTTTTTGGTTTGTCTTTGTGAAACCAGACCAGACCTTTGGATTTATTCAAATCTTGACTATTCCCCTGCCTTGCCACTGAAAAACTGTGAGTAATATCTGTATGATTGGATTTGACTCTTAACAATGCCCCTACCTTGACTTTGTAAGACTAGGAGGTAGATTTTTCCGTCTCTTCAGACTGCTGGAGTCACTCTGCTACTGAGCTAGGATTCCTGCCTCTGGACTAAGAAGTGTTTTCTTACCTCAGTGATTTTGTCTACTTTCACCTAATTGGAAATAGTGACTATCGTATCAGACAAAAAAAAATTGAATAATCTGAACCAGGCATCATTCGGCTGTCTCACGAGGCAAATGACTCACAATGACTCCATGAGACATCGCCAAAAAGCAGAAATTCTTCTTCAGAAGAATAACAACGGGCTACACATCAGTCACGTACAGATATAGCAAAGTATGTGCACAATTCATCGGTTTATACTTCAGCTGAAATATAATATCCTAATCATCATCCATGTCATCATTATCATGTTGACTGCTAAACTATAGATCACTGTAATGATGACATAATAAGAGGTGGAAAACTGTTCCAGAAGTTATTTTTTCCATTTACTATGTTCCATAAGTCTCCTCCTCTGAATATCATTATATACAGTATATAGGCTATGCACAATGCACAGGTTATTTAAAATAATCTGCAAAAAACACAGGTTCTTTTGCTTTTACATTGTAAAACAGAGGTGGTGTCACATCTGAGAGACTTGGTGGAACCAGTGCCACCAGCAGGAAATATTAGTTTGGAGCCCAAATGAAGCCATATGACCATACATTCAGAATGGGTTCTTTGTACACTTTGATAAGTGAGGCCTGTTACGACCTCAGCCAAGGGGAAACTTTGGAGCAATATAAATGCAGAGCTCCCAATAGCCACCATCAATCACAGCCCATGTGAAAGTTTATTACTACACTAAATGTTTGTGCAGTAAAGGAAATGCTAAAAGAAACATGGTCTAATATAGGCCAGAAGACAAAAGCCAGGATGGCTACACAGCTGACATGGGCGGTCTGGACACACAACAAGGAGAACCCCCCCCACACACACACACACCTTAAAGTGGAAGGAACAGGTTTTAATTCCTGGTAGCTGGAGCCTGAAGCCAATCAGCTCACAGGAAACCCACACATACTGTACATTCAATCATCCACCAATCAGCTTCTCACACCTGCAACTCATTTCACTCAGCCACACATGCACAACACACACACACACACACACACACACACACACACACACACACACACAAAACCACTTTCAGCCAAAGTCCTGCACAGGTCCAGTTTTGAAAATTGACAAATACAACCATGTATTTATAAACCAATAATTCAAAGCAGAAAATATATTCAGTGTGCCACGTACAGCACCCCACCCCCATTTCCCGCTCTTAGTCTGGCCCCTCCCCTAGGATCACTTTGCCCCCTACCAGGGGCTAATGCCCCAGGCAGCATAACTCCCAGGATCATTGGGACATGGAAACCTCTCCACCACGTTAAAGTGATGATTACAGGAGAGAAGATTGAATAGCTAAGTACACAGTTCAAAAATTGTCAGGTAGAATTGGCAAACATGCAAAAAGATAAGAAATCAGTAAGGGGGCAAACACTTTTTCACACCACTGTAGTACCCACAGCAGGGCATGAGGATTTGAAGGTAAACACACAAAAGGTCAGGAGCCTAATGCAGCAAGGTTCTGACCAAGTTACAAAAATGTTTTTATATTACAGTTTTTCTGAACTGCTAAAACACATTTCTTGAAACCACCACTCATTTTCTCAAAACCTTAAACACAAATCCAAATACTCAAACTAAATTCTCAAAACCTCTGACTCAAATCAAACAATTGCTTCAAGACCATTTCACCAGCACTCAAAATAAAACAATGCTTTCAGATCCTACACATATGAGTCAATCATATATAGACACTGCAGCTCATTTATTAGACTCTACATCACAAAATGGAGAACACAGCATCCAGGGCATGTAGTTACAAAAATAAAAGTTTGTGTACAGTAAAAAACACACAAAACAAAAGAAATCACACCTAAGTATGGCGAATTTACAAAAAAATCATGTCACTATCAAAAGAGAAGAAGAAAAACACATCAGAAAGATTATTCTGCCTCAGGATCACGTCTTTGAGCTGGGCCTGGCCAGAGGGCTTCATCTATGTCGCAGGCAATGTCGTCCCTTGCCAGGCAACGGGCAAAAAACCGTGCTTCAGTTGTGTTTAAGTGTTGCTGTCTCGTGTTTAGTGCTTTACAACACAGGTTCATCACAGTGTGAACTGTGTTTTAGTGAAAATGTGTTTAGAGTTTAGAAAAAAGAGTGCATGGGATTTGCAAACCGTGTCTAACTGCCTGAACTTGTTTAAGGTTTTGCAGAAAGAGTGATTTATTTGACAAATTGGTTTAGGCTGTTAAGAATTTGGTTCAGAGAATGGGGTTTATTGTCTTAGCAATTGTGAAAAACTGTAAATTGCTCCTAAGACTGACAGCCCTATGTGGAGGTGTGGATATATGCAGCACCTTTAGGAACAGAAAAGAGAGAGAGAATGAAATTAAGGGTGACCACTGATTTATACTGAAATCATTTGGAACATCTCCCATGCAATGGATAAGATAGTGGTCCTCAGACTATGTGACAACAAGAACATTGTGCACAGTTACTGCACTCAGCAGTTATTTTGGTCTGCTCTGTACTGTCTAACTCTGTAGTGTATGCACAGATATGAAATTGATACCATCTGAATGTTTCACCCAGGCAGAGATGTTTTTTAGGCTTAACCATTCACCATTTAACAGTATATGAGTAGAATTAAGACTGAAAGAGCATTATTGTCATTAACTGTTAAACCTACAACATGTTGTGGTGTTGTGTCTACATCATGACACTTTGCAATATCCAGACAAGTGTATAATTTTCAGAAGAAGTCGATTCTTTATTAGTTGAGCTGTCACACTCCACCGGAATTGGCTCAGTTATTTCAAACCTGTGGAACCTGCAGGGTGACTGATTGACATGTTTATTAATTACCAGACTCCTCGAGCTGTATTCCACCCCAGGCAGTGCTTTTGCACTTTGTGCTGCTGCACATATTGTATATGAACCTAACAGTTTGTACAGTCTGTATTAGATTTTGTCATGATATGTCAACCTATGCTGAATAGTGTTGCACCTCTTATCATGCTCAACTAGGCTGGTGCAGTTTAATTTAAATTGACATAACATTTTTTACTGAATTTTGAATCATGTGGTCTCTGCAAACCTTAATTTAATTCCCAACAGATTTGCAAAAGTTAAGCTTAAGTCGCAAATTCATGCACCAGCATCATATAACTGGTTCCACTACTCTCACCAGTGGACTGCAATGGTCTTATACTTGTTAGATGGTCTTAGACTTGTATAGCATTTTTTGTGCATTTCACACTATTTGCCCAGTATCAGGATCACTTGAGGATTTGCATCCACTTACACCAGGAGGGCTACATAAGTGGCAGACTGCTGGCTTGAAAAGGCCCACTCAGCAGTTCAACAGATATATTAATCTGTTACCATTAAAATGAATATGTGAACAGGCACAAATGCCAAAATGGAAAATCTGCTACAAAATTATGTTTATGACTGACATAGTCATCTAAGAGAGCACACTCACAACGGTGCCCTTCGTCAGGTGTGAGTTCACTTAAAAGTAGATTCACTGTGTAAACAGCATCTGCTATGCCAGGATGCCATTGTTTTACTTCTTCCTCATATTTGAGCGTGTGGTTTACACTTCTACTTGTCATATCTGCAGCACTGATAGACGAACTGCAAAGTTCCCTGCTGGGAATCTCCCCATGCATCTCACCACCTCTTCCTTCCAATCATAAACTGAACTAAGTACTTGTCTCTCATTAATCTCTCTAATGCCTTCACTGAAGGCCTGAAGTTGTTTTGGAGCAATGACCCTAAGCTATGACAGTCCTCCACTCCTCATAGCTGGATTCCTAATCTGTTCCTGTTGTTTTCTTGCCAGGTTGAAAAAGAAACTTTCTAAAGTTAATGCTATAAGAGGGATCACGACATATCTCTCTCTACTGTGGCCTCTTTCATTGGTTACTGACTATTAAGCAAAACACTTTTTAGATAATTGATTAGAGGACAATCGCTAACTTCCTCTTGTCTTTGTTAAGGTTGAAAACTCCATTTGCATTTGCTTTCCGAGGACAACTGGGGGGCATTTTTTGTAAATTACTACACAGATCTACAATCAAATGAGCAATACTGGATTTTCTAATGCTGGCCTGAAGTTATTCCATGCAAATGTTCAAAGAAAGCGCACTCTGTCGCCCCAGCAGAGTCAGAGCTTCTGCTTGAAGGCTAGGGGGAATTTAGAGATGTCATTTTTACGTAAGGTAAGGCTGCAAAAGCGCTGAGAACATGGAGGATGGATGGCAAAAAAGGCTGATTTTCTTCATTTTATTTTTGCTAAATCCATAAATAGTAATTCTGTGCACAGCTGCATGCTCATATGTATATCCAGCAGAGTGCCAAGTCAGAGCAGTACAATAAATCCATGACGTAAAAGGAATTCCAGCGCACACAAGGGAAGTCTTGATCATCTTCCTTTATGAATGGTGTTCATGACTAGTTAATGATCTAGACATCCCTTGTGTGTGCTGGAATTCCTATTACATCATATAGTTGCTGCATTATAATCACACCAAGTACAAGCACACCTGTGAAGGTGAAAGTTAAATTCCAAGTATACTCTGCAAACTGGCATTACTGGCATTGCTTTTAGCCCTGCTGCCATTATTATTAAAGTTTTTCCTCCATAGCTTTACTTCACTGGACATGTTGCTATGACACTAAGTCCTACAAGACTTTCAAAGAACCAACTAAAGTTATGTGTTTTCACACTTGGTCCCTTTCAGCTCTCAAAACAATCTGAGTGATTATACAAGTATAAGATCATTTACTATCCAAAGAGACTCAGAACCCTCTGAAACTAATCGCACTGAGACTCCATCTCAGTTCGGTTCTTTTCAAGTCAGTGATGCACTTTGCCTAATCTGTGCATTGTGAACAGAAAGCGCTCCAGGTTGGTTTGTAGTCTTTAGGATGTCTAGGGATGGAAACAGGAGCAATCTGTTGAAATATCTAGTGAAAGTACATCACGGAGAAATGCAGTTTTCTGCTGAGTAGTTTATTTCTCCTTGTAACGCCCAAGTGAGGTGGAGTGAACCCATGTGAGAATACAGCAGCGTAGTCTGGCACATTCACACTGAGCTAGTGGGCTTGTTGATGACATTCTATCATTTGTCCGGCATGAAACCAGAAGAATACGAACATCTGAAGATGAAAAAAAATGGTCATTTAGAATGAAGACATCAGTGATCTAAATGGAGACATGACAAGACTGAGAAACTTAGAGTCGTCGGACAAGGCAAGAGACTGGGTTGTTTATGACCAAATTACAAACTGGCTACATGTTCACGTCATGTCCTGTGTCATGTCCCGCCTCCTGTGCGCTCTACCCAGGTGCCCCACCACCACACACACACACAAACACACACAAATTAAACACAGTATTTCCTGTAGGTGAGAACACAGACTGAATTCTGACTATTATGCTATTAATATTTTAAACAAACTTCCTGATCGAGTCCTGTTGTCTGAAGCTCCAGGGTTAATATTAATCTCATTTGATTCTTGTATTCATGAGTCTAAACTAGATCTAATCATTAATGATGCAATGAAGATCAAAATGTGAGTTAACTCTTTTTCTTTCTTGTGTTAACCATCTACAGCTATAAAGAGTACATCCATACCGAAGTGACTTTTAATCATAACCAGCTTCCAATCTCCAGATTCATCAAATCGAGGACTGTGCAGCCATACAACTGCGACCGCCACCAGCATTACAAGCTCCAAATTGTCTGACCCCAGTATAAATTGCACCATATCAATGTCCATCACTGAACATCAACATTTTCATCACTTTTTGTTAGTGGCGGATTACAGCACCAGCAACATTAATGATAAAAGTAAAACTACTTTTGTGACCATTGTCTTTTAACTGATTTAAATGTGGAAATGGGGATAGATCATCAGAATACTGTATCACTTGACTTATAGTTGTGACTCAATTTGACTTGCTTTGTTCTCACCATATTAACTTGGGACCTTCTTGGGAGTTGAGGGTTAAAACTTAAGACTTGCTTCTGATTTGCACATGTGTGACTTACTAACGTTACAGTTGTCATTTAAATACCACCACAGCTACTTTCCATACAAAAATAACAGCTTAACGGTTAGATGATCTAACATTATCAGTGTCATGACATCCCTTAAATACAAACTGAACATCAGACTCTCCGTGCTACTGCTGTCATTATGCCAACAAACTCCCTTAAAAAAATCTCAGAATGCAAATTACTGTTTAGTCCATAATGTTATTGTGAAACAAAGAAACTGTCTGAAAAGCTGATGACAAGGTCCGACTAGTGCCCACCATCAGCTCAATGTGTCAAGGGTCTACCCCGTTAATCCACGCAGAGGATCTGATACAGCTAACAGCGTCGTCCCCTCATTTAAACCCTGCAGCTGTACATTTACATCTACAGTGGCTGTCAGCCTGTCTGGCGCTTTTTTCTTACAGCATCTAATACTGTCATCCTTAATAGCTTAGGCTCTGCCAAAAAATTGTTTCAAGTTTACTTTACTGTCACCATCTAACCTTGACAACCAATCCCAGGAACTGTCCTGTTTCAAAGGCACGTCCTTCCACACTGAGTGTAGCCCTGCAGAAAGGTTTCACAGGAAACACAATATTTTATTTATTGCTACATTTCTGGGTCAAATCAGGAGGAAACGGGATGGACAGAGCATAGTGCAGATGGATCAGAACAGCAGGCACACAGAGGAGCAGGGTTAATTTTCTATTATCAGGCCTTACATCAGCAGAACACGCCACCAGTTGCTAACAACTTTATCAAGATAAAGAGTAGGATATTAAAAAGATGATAGATGATATTGTTTCTGTCTTTGACATATTCTGTGTCCATCCAAAGCACTCATGCTGATGTTGTTGTTGAGGTCAAACAGGTCTGACAATGATAAACCTTCTGATGCTACTTTAGTCAGATTTGATGTTATTTTCATGGAGAGATGCTTTTTCATTTCAGGAGAGATGCTTTCTCTGTATCTTCCTCTGCTGCCAGCTGTGTATACTGCATTCCTAGAATGAGAATGACAAAACTATGCAGAAGTACTGCACATAAATATCCACCCAGTCTGCTGATATCACTGACCAGCTGTTGTGTGTGTAAGATAGAAAGTCTCTGGTCCTGTAACCAGCAGCAGTTATATAGTGTAATGTACTCACAGCTTCATCCAGTGTGTGAGATTCAGGAGTATTTCTCATCTTACTCTGTAAATGTTTCACAGTTTTTAAAATGATACAATAAAATGATTTTGTATTCATTGTAATCGCTGCATTTGTGGTGAAACTGATTGTGGTCCTCCAGAGTGCACGGCCAGTGGATGTGTCACCCACTTTATCTCCGCCTACAGCTGCTTTCAAAGCTGATCAAACTGTCACCAAATGCAAAAACAGACACAACGTATATTCCCACAGTAGTAATGAAGATAGTGTATGTCTGTATGAAACTCATGTTTGAAGAAACTGTAACTCAACTGTGACAGCAGCCACAGCGAGGTCGGACTGACTTTACCTGCTGTATAACAGGAATAGTGGAGACGTCTGCAGGGTGTTTGTTATTTATTTTGGCTCATGAGCTGCCTTCATGTGTTACTGTGTGTCATTTTTTAACTTGGATGTGGATTCCCAAACACCGGCTGCAGGTCACCTGTTAGGGTTGGTGTCTCCTAACAGGAGGTGAGAGAGAAAAGGGAAGAGAGGCAGGTAGTGCCAAGCATACCTGACATCACCTCTGGCTGCGTCATGTTAGGACAGGTTGTGAGTCCTGATGCACACCAACACCATATTCATAACTATAGCCACATGCTGAGGACTAGTTTATTTATCTTATTTTAAAATAATCTTTATAAATTATATTGTATTTCATGGTAAACAGTAAATTATTCAGAGTGAATTCTGACAGATCAGCTCTGGATTTAAGGACTAATCTTAAATTGGTGCGGCCATTAAAATACATTTTGGTACCTGATCTTATTTTGCAACTTTCCTGAGCCTCTGCTCTTGTCAGGAAATATACAAAAACACCTGTTAATTTAAATGAGAGGTGGTCTGAGCAGGTGTTATTGTTATCCTTATTTTGGGTCAAAACCAGCACCCAAATTGCACTGTGCTACCTAATCACAATACGCATGGCCTCAACCATGTGTATTGTGGCTCATCTCCTCTCACCTCAGTGTAAGCACATTCATTCATAGTAGGAAAATAAAAACACCAATGTGTAAAAAAAAAAAGAATAGACATGCACCCTGTGCTGGCAGGGAAATAGAGTCCTATATCCCAAAAATACTGAAGACCTTAAAACTAAACCATTTCGTGCAATATTAACACGCATATCAGTTCAATAATTTACCACAAACCAGCTGGAACACAACAAATATGGAGCCTTTGGGCCCTTGCCATAAGATAAATCAGCTGACTGACAACATCATTAATTTAGAGGGTGTTAACAGAAAACAAGCACCACTCATCTTACTGGTGACTGCATTGTGTTTGTATACTGAGGGCTGCAAAAAAGGATGACGGTGCAGTAAAAAATAGGTCAGGGGGCGAGAAAAAACAGAGAGAGAAGGAGAGAGATATAGAGAGTGAGATCCCCTTAGAGAGAGCTGGTCACAGAGCCAGAACCTGTTTCTGATCAGTATATTCCATTAGTCACTATAATCACAATGCATCCTTACTACGTGGGGGATGTGTTTAAATATTCTGTTGTACTCTTACTGGAAACAGGAGGCCCTCTGAAGATCATGGTATTTTTAAAAATCTCCTCTGACCACATTCATTGCTCCACTTTTTGAGGAGGTGACTCCAAACATCTCTTGGCTTTTTAATTCACTATGATTTCATAAAAGGGTGATACAAAATGCTTCAAATGTTCAAAACAGTTATGTCATTGTGTACTTATTAACTTTTTCTGGAGCTTTCAAACACATTTAACATTTTTCCTAATCAGAGGGTAGTTGTTTGACTGTGATGAAACCCACTGCACAGTATAATAAAGGTTGTGAAATGAATTAGAAATGAATAGTAAGTCAAACTACTGTTTCTAAATTCAATAAAGAAAAACTTTCATGAGCAACCTTGTCATAGTTTTTAATTCAAAATTTCTTAACATGTAAGAGAAAGAAAGACATCAGAAGTATCTTATATTTCACAGTTTATCAATAAAATAAAGATGTACTGCATGTGTAGAGCTCGAATGGCCTTTTGTTTTCTCACTCATTAAATGCTAAGTGCCTTCATTTTTTAAAGTTTTTGTCTTTGATAGCTGAAGTTTATACACACACCAGTATTCAATGAGCATTTCTCAAAAGAAAGAAAAGTAGCATTTCTCTTATGTTATTGATGATTTTGAAATCTGGGCTATGAAATCCTTATGTTTTTGTTGCTATTTTAAATTGTTAAATATCTGACTTCAGTGTCGCACAGCTGGATGTGATCCAACACGGCCATAAAACAAGTTCAGGGCTGGTTGAAGAAAACAACCTTCTGGGGTGTATTAATAAATTAGGGTTACAAAGAGTGACTGATGGCCATTTTATGAACAAGGTCCAAGCTAATGTTAGCTACCAGCCCCTACAATATTACCTGTACAATGTTAACATCTATACAAAAAGCACTTTTCAGAAAAAAGAGAGTCAAGAAAAGAAGCAGTGCTCTTAAACTGGAGTGTGAGCAAGGATAAACAGTCCCTTGTGCAGGCAGACATGTCTCTGCATATCAACAGGTTTATAAGGTCCATATAAAAATATTCAAATTGCTGCATTAAAAAATGGCTGGTGCAAACATAAATACAAATGAAGCACAATATACAAAGGCTTTGGTCTCTTAGGATCAACCAGAACTTCAACCCAGTGATTTTGAAATGATTGTTTTCTCAGCATTATGACCTGACTGCAGAATGTTTTCCAACTTGAAGAAATATTTGCTTAGAATTTTTTTTCAACCACTCCTGATATGAGCTAAGAATGCATTTAAATCTCTTTAACATGGAAGACAGTCACTGTATCTGATATGCTCTTAGAACTGAGCCTGAGGATTTTGCATGAAGGAGACCTCATAATCATATTTTGATACCTCAAGAGCGCAGAATGCCGTCAATACCATGATTTCCAAGGCTCTTAGCAGGATTTGGCTCCAGCTATGAAATGAATAAATGTCTACACACATTATTGCCAGACATTAATAGATTCCTTGACATTAATAATGAAGATGGGAAAAGTTTATAACAATGTAGCCTTGTGTAATCATGAAGAATGTGTGGTCAGTGTGTGAAATAACAAAGCAGTTTGTACCACATAGAAACCCCATCTAAAAAGAGTTAGTGGTTTTCAGTGTCCCTCCCTCACATCAATCAAGTGATATACAACAGGTCTGTCCAGTTGCGTTCAAAGAGCAGGCAGTCCCACTGTCTGATAAAGGTTAGCTTGCCTGTTACCAGGTTCATTATTCACTCCTGTTTACCTCTGAAACAGAGCATGGTAATGTACATGTCAGTTCCTCTCATCTCTGTTCAAACATGGTTCTTGACCCCTGCTGAGGGGTTAGCAGCTCCCTGTTTATCATGAGCCCCAGAGATCCAGTGGTAGCAGTCAGTGGCAGTCTTATTGCGTGTGTGAACAGCATAGCGGGTGCAGTAAAAGATGCCCACTGCCACTATTACTACAATGATGAGACAAATGGGCACTAGCAGCCCCACAAGGAGCCAGGTGCTGCTCTGTTTCTGGCCCCTGTCTTCCTGGACAGAGTCCACAGTGACACCACTTGCTCCACTCTTGCTCGGGGGTGTTTGGGAAGGAGTGGGAACAGTTGGGTCTAGGGAGTGTGTAATCTCCTCATTGTCCCTTTTCTCCTCCTCTGGGAAGTCAGAGTGTTCACTAAGGGGATGTTGTTTTTTTCTTTGTTCACCATAGTAGCTGGCATCTGTAGGCATGTTGTGGTTTATGACTGAATCCTCTGGTTTCTGACTGGAAGCAGTGGACCCCGCCCACCAATTCCAAGCTCCCTCAGAGACTGTGGAGGTGGAAGGGAAGGGAAAAGCTGTGGTCTCCTCCTTGTCCTCTTCATAAAAGTCTGGGGTAGGGCTGGAGCTGGTGGTAGGAGGACTGGTGTAGATTGTGTTTGGCAAAACTTCCTGCTCAGGCTGTTTTCTCTGCCCCAACTTCAACCTGTCAACTCCTCCACTGTCAGTGTGTTGCCCGTGAGTCTCAGCCCCCTTTGCTGGAGGGTCCAGTGCTGTATCAAGGGGCACTTCTTCATGGGGAGCACTGGTGACCCAGATGACATCAGAATTTATAACTGTGGCCTGATCAGTCAGCCAGTCCAGAGGCTGCTCCTCCTCTGGAGGCCAGTCAGTGTGCGTCCAGCCGTAGTCCATAGACTCCCATACAGATCCAGGCTGATGGGTGACCCAAGGATAAGGAGGTGTGACAGCAGATTGGTTATCTTCTTCCCCTGTCTTCTGACATGAGAAATGATCAGACATAAGTTCGTAGCCTTCCTTACAGTAGCACTCAAATCCACCATCATAATTCACACACATTTGCTGACAGGTCCTGGGAAATTGACACTCGTCAGTGTCTTGGCACTTGCTGGGGTCTTCAGGCACTGGGGAAAAACCCAGATGGCAGTGGCAGATATGAGAGCCTGGAGTGTTTTCACATGCATGTTCACATGGCTCATTTATACACTCATCTAAATCCTCACACCCACCCTCTTCATCTAGGTGGTAACCCTTCCGACACTGACATTTAAATGTTCCTTGAGCATTCACACAAACGTGTTCACAAGGACTCTGGAGGCACTCATCTACATCCAGACAGCCACGTTCATCTGGTGCAAGCATGTAACCTTCAGGGCAGGCACAACGGTACCCATCTGAAAGAGGCAGGCACTCAAATTCGCAGGGGGCCCCCTGACAAACATCAGACAACTCACAGCTCTGCCCATCATCTCCTAGTTGATACCCATTGCCACATTCACAGTAGAAGTGAGCATCAGCCAGCCTGCAGAAATGTTCACATCCACCATTATTCTGGTCACACCAGTTGTGTGATCTAGTGGGATCAGAGCAGAGGGGTGAGTCTTTTGACCACCCCACTGAGCCATCTTCCCTCAGCATGCACAAAACTGACTGCTCCTCCTTGGTGTCTGCAGGGCAGGGCACGGTAGCAACAGATCCAAAGGGTACATGGGTTAACAGGCTGCTTACAAGGTTAAATGGTGTGGTGTAGAGGGCATTGCCTGCACCTTCATTCCACAAAGCAGGGCACATTCCTTCATAGGCATAATGGCAAAGATACCCATCTACAGGGACTGAGCAGGGACCATCCAGCCATTTTAAGTTATCATCCTGCTCTTGAATGCTGTAACCAATGACCACACAACGGTGTGCAGAGCACAAACTAGGAGAGTCCTCTTTCTGCCAGTTGATATACTCCGTGTCCTGGTCACCAGTAGTCCATGAGAAACCACGCAGCAGGCGAGTGGTAGCACACTGACGAGGCGGCCGCTGCAGGCCAATCCATACCTGAACCTTGGTGTGTAAGCGGCTGCTCAAGTCCAGAGTGGAAAAAAGTGTGGCAATGGTAGTGGCATCCTCCTTCCGCTTGATTGTAGCTAAATTGCCGTCATTCTCCTTGCAGGCCCTCCATGAGTCCAGGAAGGTTTTGCGTTGAAAATAGACAACAAAGCAGCCCTCTGCATTACATAGTGCATCCCTCTCTCTCAGGTCTTGACCCAGAACTGAGGAAACTCCAACAGGCAAAGCCAGCAGGAAGGTTAAGAGAAGAGAAGCAGCACTACTCACCAGGGAGCCCATTCCTTTTTAGAACTCAATATATCTCTTCACTCTCTGTCTCTTAATCTGAGTTTCTCCACACGCTTATGTCCCTGCCTTTACAGTAAGAGTTTCTTTCAGCTGTGTCTTTCTCTCTTGGCCTGCTTTTGCTGTCTACCTGAATTTTTCTCCCGACATTTGAACCT
>NW_018127905.1:2266478-2281495 GCF_001952655.1 Monopterus albus | reverse complement strand
GAGGCTGAGCGCATGCAGATTGTCACAAAATTTCAGAGAGCAGGGAGGGAGGGGAGAAAAGGGAAGGGGGTAGAGCGAGGGAGATAAAGCAAGCATGAGGGTAAGCAGAAGGGGATAAAGGGAGGGAAGGGAGGAAAAGAAATGTATGTTTTTGGAAGAAGTAGGGGGTGCTATGTGGATGTGAATGTCAGAATGGGGGAGGTGCAGCAAACTGTGCAATGCTGTCTTTTTCAGAGCATGTCATATGGTTCTCATAAGCCCTCTCTGGTTCTCTGCCATTTACCCACACTGACAAAAACACATACACACTCATACTGTACACATCAAACTTAAATTATGTTCTCTTATCTCACTAGCAAATACAACTCAAATGAAAGCAAAGAAATCATTCTGTCTCTGCTGGAAATCCTCCATCTGTCTTTGTGAATCATTTCTCAAAGTTTTTATGCGCAACGACATAGATCTAGTTCTTAACATAGAGTTCAGTATGTTTGACACAGTCTGCTTCATTTGGTCCCTTACAGTGTGATGGGTGGTTTTCCAACAAGCATTCCATATTTATTTGTTGATGTTTTATGTACAATATTTCAGTAATTTGTTAATTCTCATGTACATGTGTATGTGTCTGTGAAAAGTTTCTTCATAACAAAAAATCACTTCTTGCTTGTTTTCAAAGGTAATATAAAAAGGAACAAAGCTTGGACTTCAGCCCGGCATCCATCTATTTCCACACATCCTACATCCTGCCATCCTACACTAACAGCACAAGGCCAGAAAAAACTAAAATTATAAAATAACAATTAAAGACAAAATCTCTGCAGCTACATTGAAAACAACAAGCTGTCCTCTATGTCAGTAACTCCAAGACTGGAATAGAGAAGTAGGGAACGTTGTTCAGGTCACAAATGTGGTGGAAATGGGCCCCTGGGTTCGCTATGAAAACAAAGCCAGGCCAGTGAAATGGAGACTTATGCTGGAGGGAACGGGGTCTGGATGTATGTGTCTGGGAGAGGAGGCGGGGGACAGGGAGATGTGGGGTGGGGTGTGGCAGTAGCAGGAGTCCTGTGAGTTTGCAGTAAATCTAACTGTTGTTTGAGAGCTCATACTGTTTAGTATGCATGTCACTGAGTCAGAGGAGTGTAAAATGGTTAAAAAGCACTTAAAGCTACAACAAATGCCTGTAGACAGGCATGAAAATGAAGTACTACATGAAACGTTTAAGTGATTGCTTATAGTTTCCTTAGTTTGTGCAAAGTAGCTAAATAGAAAAAGCTAGCACGTTGTTTATCAAACTTCTACTAATTAGACTACATAACAAGTAAGGTACAAGTCATGGTCATTCTCAACCACCTTTGGAGGTGTATCCCATTTTGACTTTGGGGCTTCCAGCCTGTACTCAGCACGGATGTTTCTGTACACTATGCCAGCCACTTGGTTATGGCGTTCTATGTATGCCCTGCCTGCTAGCATCTTGCACCCTGCTGTTATGTACTGGATTGTCTCAGGGGCATCTTTGCACAGCCTGCACCTGGGGTCCTCTATTGATCTTGTACTTAGAGCTTGTTCTTGTGCTGCCAGGATTAGTGCCTCTGTGCTGTCTTTCAGTCCAGCTTTGTCCAGCCACTGGTAGGATTTTTTGATCAGCCACTTCTTCTATCTGACGGTGGTACATACTGTGCAGAGGTTTGTCCTTCCATGAGGGTTCCTGCTCTTCCTTTCCTTGTTCCTCTGGTTTCTGTTGCCTGAGGTATTCACTAAGCACTGGATAGTGGCTCTGATGCTCACTAATCCTCGGCCTCCTTCCTTCCGCTTAGTGTACAGTCTCAGGATGCTGGACTTGGGATGAAACCCAAATGATATATATATATGTATGTGTTTTTTAAGCAAATTTTATTTGTGTGCAATTTTTGAATCTCCAAGAATAGTTAACTTGGGAAATTTACAACTTTGCATGTTCTCTCTCGTGCCTGTGTGGGTTTCCTCCAGGTACAAGTCCTTCCTCCCACAGTCCAAAGACATGTAGGTTAGATTAATTGGTCACTCTAAATTGCCCACAGATGTGAGAGTGTTGTCTGTCTCTATATATCAGCTCTGTGATAGGTTGGCAAACTGTCCAGGATGCACTCCTCCATACCCCAGATGTCAGCTGGGATCAACTCCAGCCTCCCTGTATCACAAATAAGTGAGTATAGCTGATGGGTGGAAATGACAACAATATATTATATCATTTAATAAACTAAAACTATTCTATATTAATTATACTAAAATATTAATAGTAGTATTAGTAGTAGCAATAGTACACATGCAAAAATTGGATTGTTGAAATTTCAGAGTTAAACATTTCGGAGTTGATTTCAACTACCAAAGAGTATTTAAGGTGGTAAATTAGCTTTTTCAAATTAGTAGTAGTAGAGGTAGTAGCAGCACCTTATACAAAACCAACTCCAGAGACTTACAGAGGTCTCTTAACTTAACTTGAGCATTTTTAAGTCAAAAGAAGTTTGACAAATACATGTTATTCTTATGTTTGTGAGTAGAAATAAAAGTGACGAATTTATACTTTATCTTTCACATATGTAAATCTAACATTTTACTTATGGCACTGTCATGAACACCACCCACGACTCAAGTTCCACAAACACTAAGTCTGTAATGTCCAATACTGTTACATAAAACTTTGCTTTTACACACATACTGAGCTAGTGCAGTGAAAGTATTTAGTCAATTTAAAATGTGTAGAGTTCAGTCTCTTGTTTGCTCCCTGTGTGGGACAGGTTTATCAGCTAACTTGAATTTGACTGTTCCCAGTCCCCTGCCAATGGTGAAGGCCACTATCTCCAGGGTATGCCTGATCTCACAGTTGAGGGGAAGTTGAGCAGGGATCAGTATTTGGAGAGTAGATTGCCTTAAGAGACTTGCAACCCACTGACCCAAGTATATCCTCTCCTGATGATCCAAAGACAGCTCCTCAGTCTTACCTGCATGCCACAGTCATCTTCCCTGTTTGCAGCTCAACCCCCACCTGGAACCCATCAATAAACCACTTAAACCTTTTCAGTGCCTGTAGAGGTGTGCACTGGGGTCAAACAGGACGTCACACAACGCATAAACACCTTATTAACATTATGAGCAACACGCTCTCATTTATCATGGCACAAAACAACATTCTCTTTCTAAAGGTTGTTTTGGAGGATAGGCAATTTTAAGAGTTCAAAGCAGGCAGGAATATGATTGTAACATCATTATTATTCTAAACATGGCACATTAAGCTGAGCCAGAACACAGTGAAGGATGAGCTGCTGACCTTTGAAGTGTAGACAATAGCTGACATTTATTGCTATAAAGTTTTTTTTTCCCCACCAAGGATTTAAAGTGAGGCTGAGCTTGTAAAGACAGACCCAGTTCAAGTCAGTTTAATTACTGATTTGAAAAACAGTTGTTTTACAAACAGATTTAGCAATTAGATTATGAAAATGATACTGATACATAACTAACAAAATTATGACAGCTATAGTCTCTGGCCAGATATTCTGTAAAAAGAAGTGAATCTATGAAAACTAGAAAGTGAGCCATTGTTTTTGTATGCTGTGAAAAGGATGTGCCTCATATTCTTCCACTTTAGTTAATGGCCTAACATATGTGACTTTGCTCTTTAACACCTGACCTTGTCACACTGAGCTGTAGGCTTTGTGTTAAAAACAAACATCAGAGTTAAGAGCCTATAGCTCATGATGTAGCCTATAGGACATGTTTAGTAGCCTCTCCTGAGGAACGTGAATTTCTAAAATATGTTGTATCAGGAAGGGAAGAACAGCAGACAAAGCTAGAGTCAAGCAGGAGAGCACACAGCAAACAATCTAGGGGAAACAGACGAAGGCAAATTCCAGGATTCCATGCAGAGGTCCAAACAGGTGAGTAATCTGCCAAAAAGATAGAACCATGGGGCGACCTGAAATGAACAGGCAGCTAGAACACTGTGGTCAGAAAGCACAGTTTGGTAGAGGTCAAGAGAGCATTTGGAGACTGGATGGGGAACAACAATTCAAAGGAAAGTCCATGCCTGTGGGGGATTGCTTTTACATGCCCGTAGCACTGCTGTTTATTACATTTACTGCTCATCAGCTCTAAATATCATAAGCTCTTAAGGCCATGTACATATGCATTGAAAGCCTCTGTACCAGAGTCAAATTATTCGTGTGTCCAACACACCTGGCCAGTAAAACTGATTCTGATTCTGATTCTGAATACAGCAGATTTAACAGCGAGTCTGTGTGTTTGTTGCCTCTGCTAAGAACTTACTCTCATTCCTGTTAGTTTTTTTTTTAGCTCTTATCAGGCTTGCTGCTGCTAACATCATCAGCAGCTCTGTATGGAGGCACAAAGTGAAGTTGTGGTTAGGTAGTGGTCTGTTTTTTATATGTGGTGCAACTGCTGCTGCTCTGTGTGTGTGTGTGTGTGTGTGTGTGTGTGTGTGTGTTAGGGGACACCAAATCCACCCCAAATTAGGAAATAATAAAAAAATTAATGGATTTTAATATTAAAGTTTTTATTTTTTGAAGTTGTTGTTATATACAGTATATTGCACTTGGAGGAAGGTGATCATTCATTATAGGACCCTGCACGTTGCCATTCTTTCTGTTCTTCACAGAGTTCTCCTGCAGAATGTGGCACTGCACCCAGGTGATAATTCTGGGCTCTGCAAGATATGTTTCCCATCCTCTGGAAAACAAAAGTTGAGGGCATGAAGAAGGTCTTGGATTCCAGTCAGGAACTTGTGGGTTTTGAATAGTTTCCACACAGAGTTGGGCACCTTGAATGACTCATGTCTGGATGTTGGGAGCACGTATCCTGGAGGATTTTGGACAGTGACTGTCCTAAATATTGTATTCATACACAAGTATAGTGTAGAAGATAACACAATTTTGAGGAAATGTAATGCTGCCCAACTTTGTGTGACAAATTAAAAGAACAACTAACGAAGTGTACAACTTACACTTTTAGGAAAGTGTCTCCTGAGCAGTTTCTCTTTTCGAGGGAGGAAACATCATTCTTCCAAAACATATTCCCTCATTCTGTTCAACATATTTTTCATCCTCACTGAGTCATTCAGTGACTTAGAGCTGCAACCATTAGCCAAAGAACTGATACAAAATTAACTGGCAGCTTTTTGAAGCAAACATTACCAATAGGGGGGCAGCCATCTTGCTTTTGTGAAAGATTTTGTAACCAGATTCTGCACAGTAGCAACCAGAGGTGAAGCCACAGTATCAGATCATCAATAAAAACTATTAAATCATCTGAAATACTGAAACAAACCCGTTTTCATATCATCAAATAGCTTATTAAAAACAAACCTGACTGAAATATGACCACTTGTGCATGAATCAGTGTGATAATATCTACTTAAAGTGACAGAAATCACCTTTGGCAAAATTTGATTTGATTTGTTCTTTGAGAGCTCCCAATAAAATTTCTATTGATTTATTCAGGATTTCCCTTTAATTTGTCATGCATCTGTATAATATACAGCTTCTCAGGCTGATTTGGAGAGCTGCTCTGGATTCATGAGTCTGCAAGTTATTCATTTACTTGATTCTGCCTCTCTCCAGCTCCGGCTGCCAGGAAATGTCATCTTTGTAATGCTGAGACGCCTGGTAATTTTCTGTCTAATCCTTTCTGTGGCAGTTACAAGAGCACATAAAAGGACACGCTATAGCCTGATAAGAGAGCACAGAAGTGTGAAAGTTCCAAGAGAAGGAGAGGCTGGCACAATTAAGTTATTCTGGAAGAAAGGACAGCACTGATTTAAAAGGAAAGCGGTGTAATATGTTGCACCATACTTTTACTACAACATAGTGTATGAGTTTAAAAAAGTAATCTTTTTTTTTTGACAACACTTAATTCTAATTTCATATACAGTATACACTGTACATACTCATTTTGAATCTTTGGGGTATTTCTTGTTTGTATTGAAAACATTCTGACATTTTTCAAAAAATTAATATTTTGTAGTCATGTCTTAAAATCCTTATGATGCCACCAACAAACAGTAGAAAAATCTTTATGAATTTTAGGAAGTTCATTGACATAAATTTTAAAAAGCAACCGGCCAAGAGCAGCTCAAGGCAGCACCCACTGAATAAACATGGACATTTTGAAATGTAATGATTCATACATTAAAAATATACAATACACAACAAACAACTTCAGAGTGGTTTATGATATCTATAAGCTACCTTTGAAACTTAGCTATACACTCATTAGTCAATGTATTAGGCACACCTAGCTCAAACTGAATGTAATCTAACAGTCCTGTAATAAATCCTACATCATGAAGATGATAATGTTCAGTATGTATTCAAACTGTTGCAAAGAGGTGTCGATTCAACCGTATAATCATTTTGGTAGTACACAGGTTTCTGTTGTTGTTAGCTGAGCCAAAATAATGTAAACAGTTGTTAGTATAGCACAGTACAATCCAACTGCAGCACAAACGATGCCTGGGACTGGCACCCCTAGGTCACCAGCCTTGCCTGCCACATGACTCACATTTGCACCCAACCCTAATTCCTATCCAGGGGGTGGACCCAAAGGGTAAAGCCTCCATTTAATTTTATTTGGTGATGCCCAACCAGAACCCATGGGTCAAGTTCTGTTCACCCACGGGCTCTCCTTCCAGGTCTGGCTCCAGGAGGGGGCCCCAGGTTCTCTAATCTAGTTGAGGTAATACAACTCCAAAACATCCGATTCACTGGTCCATCCTTTGGGACCATTTTGCCTTGGGAGTCCCTACCAGGGGCTTATGTCATATCTAACATATGTCTTATCTAAGTAAACCTGGCAGGAATTAAGGGCAGGCTGTATTCTGCCTCTGTTGTCCAGCTGTTCTGGCTCATTACCTAATGCATTGTACATCCACCTTCAATAATTTGCTGCATTTAATGTATATTATTTAGGCAGGCTCAACATGAACATTCTTTGTGAAACTATTCAAAACAACATGGGCTTAAAGGGCTGTTTAGCTCTTTATGTTTTAATGCCAATCATCCAGAGGAAGTGTATAGGACCTCTGAGACGATATTTTACTTCCCTTCCTGCTCCATCTGCACCTCTTGCTCCTACAATAAGAGCAGGGTTTGATATAGTGGGTGGAGTATAATGCTAGCACTGTAGCTGTAAATAGTGTCTAACATCACCTAGCCTTTTATCACCAGTCATTGAGCTGTTTCTGCTGTCATGGTGGGAGACAATCAGCTGTGTCTGAAGCCCACATGGCAAACTCAAGCCTTCATCCTGTTTATGATGTGAGATAATATCTGGGGAAAAGCGCCAATCTTTATTCCAGTCAGTTCAGTTCCACAGAGCTCTCTGATGGATTCCATTCCAGAGTATATTATGAAAAATGTTACAAAAATCAAATGGTACTTTGAAGGATTATGGCAACATTCACTCGTTTCTGCAGTGTAACCCATAACACTTAAATCCAAGTTCTTATATTACACATACTGTATATCCTCAGTCAGTCCATCCACCACCTTCATCCAGACTATAATTAATCAACAAATATGGTTGTGAGATGCTGTGATGACACACAGATTGATTTGCCTTAGATCTAAAACCAGGCCCTGTCCAGCAAGACCTCCAGATACAGATCAGATGGGAACTCGGGGACAACATACAGTATGTGCAGGTTTGTGTTGAGGCAACAGCTCAGGCACAATTTATGGACTGATTTACAACAGGAGATCATAACTCAGATGTCAGGCTGGAAAAGATTTTAGCAGAAGAGCTAAGGGGGCACCCTGCAATTTGTTCCGCTTAGTGTCCCTGTAGAATCCACTGCCTCCTCATATGGACCTGATGGATTTCAGTGTGGGATGAAAGGAATTCCAGTTTACTACTCATCTACTGGCACTCATTTATTCACTCACCATTGCTTTGTATTTTTAATGTGCTTTCCCTGCTAAATTTTGTTTGATTAGTTGTAGTGTTTAACATGTTGGACAGTTACACACTGAAATGACTGAAATACTAACCATATTGTAGCATAACACTAGCACTGTTGCTATGGAGATATTCTAGCAAGTGTGATTTCTTTGTTAATACTATTTATAATTCATTTTTCTAAAGGTACCAGTGAAAAAGGTAATTGGGAAACACCAAAAACAAAATGCATCCATCCTGCATTCATGCTTATTTAATTTACACACAGGGGCATATTGTTTGGACAAACTCAAAGTTAACATGTACCTATATTCCAGCATATAGGACAAAAACACACGAACAAGTCACAATCCACTTGTTGGCTACCTGGGTTTTAGCAGAATATTTTAGTCCAATATCAACTTTATTGTCTGACAGTAAGGTTGACTGAAGTCACTAACATGAAATCATTTGCCTTTCAAAACCATTCCAAATGTCGAAACTATATATACCTTTTTATATATCTGTTCAGGTTAGAGAAACATTGTGGTGTGGGTTAAAATTACTTCTACATCATTAGGAAACCATCATCATCACTACAATAATAGCCATCTGAAATATTCCAAAGGTGTTCTCTCAGATATTTCTCACTTTTTCTTTTTTAAAAATGCTTTTAGTCAATGTAAAGTTAAGGGGAATTCATGCTTTGCACATATCCTCATGTTCACGCAGACATGGACGAGGGGTGCACACACGTTCCCTTTTCATAGCTCAAATTGAGGGTCTGCATTCTGTCTGCGTACCACAACTGTTTCCAAGCACAGTGGTACATGCACAGTTGGGGATTTTGTTGTGTGAATCATCCATGTAGACATAAATGTTTGGCCGACACATGGACATCTGCACAGAATCTGCACAGACCCTTGCAGACCTGGAAAGATGACGAAAATTACATCACTCGACCTTAGTGGACATACAGACATGCAAAGCATGAATAGTCTCTTATACTGCTTTCCCACCAAATGCATCGTGTATACATGAGTTTTTTATACCAGCTAAACCAGCCTTTAACTGGCTTCTGACAGCTTTCCCACTGCTGACTGACCCGGTTCGGCTCTCCAGCAGATGAGCTTCTTTCCCCTGTAAGTCATATACAACGTCATCACGTTGGTGATGTGAAATATGTGCACCGGTAAACAGAGTTGTAAGCAAAGCAGAATGGAAACTAATGAGACGGTTGGCATTATTTCATCATATTTTTTTTTGTTCATCTTCCAAACATAGGAACTCAGCATAAACTGAACCATTTAGAGCGCTGATTGAAAAAAGACAGAGGGAATTTATGGCTGAGACGTTGATGACGACATGCGCATCATTATGTACATTCACTTGCTTTCCCATTTTTTCCAGGCTGAGGCAAAGCGGATAATGACTCATGTTAATTGCAGAGTCATTTGTCCCGGGTCATTTGTCCCAGTAGTTGCATTCCCATGGCCGTCAGAAGCGGAAGCGTGGCGAGTTTACATGGGTTTTTTTGGGCAGTGGGAAAAGGGCTCTAGAATGGCTTATCATGATCTAAACACTGTTTCAGGAAATTTCTCAATGGCTCAGCTATAAAACTGTAGGAGAAGGAATTGTCCTTATGGATTTTTGATTAATGAAAAAGGTCACATGTAAAAGTAAGATTAAAGTCACAAAATGTTAATTAATTTATTCTAAAACACTTTTTAAAAAAATCCAAATTTATTTATATAGCACTTTAAAAGCAGTGACTAGTCGACCAAAGTACTTTGCAAATGCAATGTAAAAACCAGAATAAATAATATTAATAGAGAAATAAAACAACATAGGAACATAAAAACACGAACTACACAGAATCAACAGTTAAAAGAAGGAAGCATCAGACAATACTATGTATTAAAAGCCAAAGTGACTAAATATGTTTTAACCAATGATTTAAAAGTTGTCAGGTCTGTAGATGATCTAACATTAAGAGGTAAACCATTCTACAATTTAGGAGCTACAAAAATAAAAGCACAATCACCCCAGCATTTGTATCTGGCCCTGGGAACCTCTAAAAGAAACTGGCTTGAGGATCTGAGTAATCTAGTCGGTTTGTGCCACCTCACCAACTCAGCGAGGTAGGGCGGTGCCAAACCTTGCCTTAAAAACAAAAATCAATAGATTAAAATGAATTCTAAAACGGACTGGAAGCCAGTGAAGAGAGGCCAGTACCGGGGTTATATGGTCAAATTTCCTGGTACCTGTTAAAAAGACGTGCAGCAGCATTTTGGACCATTTGAAGACGAGTGAGAGATGACTGATTAACACCAAGGTATAATGCATTACAATAGTCAAGTCTAGAGGTTATTAAAGCATGGACTGCAATCTCAAAATCATTAAAAGAAAGAAATGACTTGACTTTACTTAACCTTAGGTGAAAGAAACTAGATTTTACAACTGAGTCGATCTGCTTGTCGAATCTTAAGTCACTATCAAACAATACCCCTAGGTTTTTTACAGTCATCTTCAGATGATGAGCCAGGGGGCCTAAGTCATGGTTAAAAGCAGCAAATTTTGACAGATCGCCAAATGAAACACACTCACTTTTATCGTCATTTAGTTTTAAAAAGTTCTGCGCCAGCCAGGTTTTCAGGTCTGCCAAATAGTCAAACAGTGGCTGTAGAGACATCCCTCCGGTTGCTTTTAATGGTAAATATATCTGGATGTCATCTGCATAAATGGTAAATGGTCTTATACTTGTATATTGCCTTTCTACGCTTTTTACAGCACACTCAAAGTACTTTCACATAAAGAGAAGCCGTATTTCCTTAGAACTGATCCCAGCGGAAGCATGTACAAGGAAAAGAGAGTTGGGCCAAGTACAGAGCCTTGGGCGACACCACAGGAGAGGATAGTTGAAGAGGAGGAACAGTTACCAACATTAACAGAAAAACTTCTATTCGTAAGGTAAGATCTAAGAACAGTACCACGAATTCCTACACACTGCTCCAAGCGAGATATGAGGATGTCATGATCCACTGTATCGAAGGCAGCAGAGAGGTCTAAAAGCACCAGCAGAACTAGATCCCCAGCATCCCTGGCCAACAAAAGGTCAGCTGGGTCAAAAGAAGTGATACTGGACAATTGCCTAATGCTAGCAATTTTATTAGTAAAATAATGAAGGAAACCCTCACATATTTCAACAGATGCCTCAGGATGAGAGGTAAGGTTACATGGGCTAATAACAGAATTAATTGAAGTGAACAAAACCTAGGGTTTGTGACAATTACTGACCACAATGTTAGAGAAATAGTTCGATTTGGCAGATTTCACCACCTTCTGATAGTCCGACAAGCAGTCCCTGAAATGACGAAGAGAAACATAAAGTTAAAACTCTTGTCGTCCTTTGGAAATTGAAAAAATTGGTTAAATTCTGATTGTTAGACAGGTCAGTTTAGATGGTTACATTGATACTGACTGGATCTAAGAAGCATTTTAAATGCACCAGGGAATAAGATAAAAGCTCACTCCAACTCCTTTTGATGTGTCAACTCAATGACCTCCTGTCGGACTCAGACCTGCTTTGTACCACCTGCAGACATACCGTCTGTAGAGCAGACTTTGTTAAACAAATCCCCCGCCATAGTGTCTACAGCTCTCTGTTCGGCAACCCCATCACGTCACAACACACACACACATGCATCACTTCATATGGTGGTTCAGAGGAAAGGAGGTGTAACATATTTTTAAAAACATATTTCCTTGTTTGCTTTTTGCATTTCTCCTCACATCTTTAGGGGGAAGGAATAAAATGCAAAATAAAGACACAAGTGAGGAAAACATGAATGAAATTAAGGGAACTGAGATGTTAATGCTGTTTGACACTGAAGGGTAAATCACAGCTGTGAAAGCATGACATGTTGCCAAAGCAGCTCACTGTACAGGACTAGAGGCTAATGTGTCTGTATTGTGAAGACAAAGCATATGATTTAAAACAATGAGATGGACTTATGCCAGGTCCAGACTGCACATTATTTTTGTTTGATACGATAATCTCTGTGTCAGATTAGAGTCATAAAGTCCTAAATTCTTTCAGTGACTTGGATGACAAATCACAGCCTGCCATCGTTCATGACTTGCATGAAGGAGGTGCAGGGACTGGGAGAATGTAAAGACAGCGAGCATTCAGACTGAGTGTGGCAAATTGCACCTCCCTGATGTGGTTTTACGCAAGGGGAGACGTGTACGATACAGCCAGGTTGTGATGAGGTGACGTGAGTGGCTTCATTCACATTTGCGGCCCATGGGTTTTGATGAGCCATGGTGCTAACGCAGCCTACTCTACCTTAGCACCAATTCTACCATCAGTGTGTCTGCACTGATTGATATAAACACTGTTTAACATCCAATAACCTAATTAACAAAAATGCATGGAGTTGTCATATCACGTTCCTGACCTCCTGTTAGAGGCTCTTATTTTGAAAGGACTTTCCAGGTTTTCATCATCTTATTCTTTCCAGCTTTGCTACTGCCAATCAGTGGCTGATTTGGATCACATGGCTAATTCCACTAACCTGTTGCTTGTTGTCTTCACCCTACATATACCTTTGTTTCTCTTTTTCAGTTGCCAGATAGCCACTTGTGGGTCCACAGCCAAACCCAAAATCTTCCAGACTTCCCTCAGCACCCACACGGCCCACCTGATCTGCTTCATCTCTGCCTATTCCTGTATTTACAGATTAAAACTTTTAAAATCCCCATGGCATGCTTGTTTCCAGCCCATTAAGGTTTAATCTTGGGTACCTCTAGATTATCTTGGCACCCCTCATAACTCCAAAAAGTGTATATTTTTTCAAAATAATAAAACCAAAACACCTCTTAATTAATTTGAATTTCTCCTCCATAGATAGGTAAACAACAGTATATGTACCGCTGAAAAGAGATGGGCAGCACTCTAAACAGGGGAGGTTACAAGGACTAACATCTATTCTCATTGGGGACATCAGTATTGTTTTAAGATCACCTTGAAAAAATCCCAAACTTATCTTTTAAGGGATTAATTGGTGATATATTAACTAATCATATGAAGTCATGGTGACTTGATCAATTGTTATTCATTTTTACTTATGTAAAAGTGACAGTAGAGGTACAGTACAGACAGCAAGAGAGAGGCATGATATGCAGTGTCCTCTGGGTTAATAGATGTTTTCATCCTATTTTACATTCATAGTGTGAAGAGATGATGTGTCAAAGGTTCCTGCGTCCTAGACCTTGAACAGTTTTTAATCAAAACTTACCTTTCTAACCAATCAAAAGTGGCCAACATCAAGGGTGGGAGCTCAGGCCATCAGCCAGTATTTGCATGAAAGTCTAATGCTCTCTTTGCAAGCAAGCTCCCAATTCTAGCATTACCTGAGACAGCTTATACAGCGAGGGTGAACAAAGAAAAAATCTTGAAGAAAAGTGACAAGAAACAAATTTACGAATCAAACATAGTCACTGAACAGCAAATGCAGACGTATTACACCAGCACTGGGCTCTGATGTGACACACTGATTTCAGTTTCCAGGAACTGCTTTAACTGCAACACAGTTCACTGAATTGGTCGGGTCAGAGAAAAACACTGGTTTAAGGCAGACTGTCCTTGTCAGGGACATAGAAACCATGAGGGTGCTGAATTGTCATGCCCCTGCCCTGATTGTTATGGCTGAATTATTTACTTCAGATATGCTGTGCTGCAGCACCATTGTGATATCTAATTATAAAGCAGCCTTTAATGGTCACAGCTACAATATAACCTTGATGTTTGGAGATGGCAATGCAAAAATTTGTTTATGTTGAAACTGAACATGAGAAGAACTGCCTGACCAAATTTGAGCAAGTAAAAAAATTTTAAAAAAGCATCTCCTGCTGGCTGTGTGTTTGTGTGAAGGTTTTTTTTTATATTTACTAGTAGTGATGATATGGCGTGGTAAGTCTGAAGGCTTTTCCCTGCATGCATGCCTTGTCTATGTGCTGTGAGAGAAGTGTGTACAATGAGGCATCACTAGGTGTCAGGGCCTTTTAAAATCTCTGAGCCTATGATGCTGATTCTTGTGTACGTGTAACTGCTACGCTTTTTACGTGTAAAATTAGTCAGCATTACTGTCATGAGAAGAGAGCAGAGTGATACGGTTGCTGCTGTAGAGTTGTGCTTGACTGTTTACTGTGGGGCTGTTTTCATCCCCATCTGTTGTTATCTATTACTTCACATGTATACATGCCTGCCTAAGGTTATTTTAGGTGAAGAATAACAAACCGTGATTGCTGTGTAATTAATATTCAGTAAGACACACATTCTGGGCAAAATGGTAATAATATCATAGCATGCCGGTAAGTGCCAGTCACAGTTTTAAACCTCAGAGATGTCAGTGTTTATAATCAGGCAGAGCTTTGTTTTTGTTGAATATTGTATTCAGAGGCTTTATGAACTATGCACAATATGCAGCACACTTGATTTAATTTTCCCTTAGGCCAAGTGAACATTGGTATAGCATAGGTGGAGTGAGGTGCAGACTTGGAAACATTTTATTACTCAGATGTGAAGCAAGGTAGCTTTAGCTCCAGTGATAACACAAACTGCGGCACCACATCACCTGAGCCATTTTGTACTAGGTTGAGATGTGGATAAATGCCATTTATAAATTGAGCAATGTTGGGTATATAGTATACTAAAATGCGTGCCCTAGTGTATTACATCTTGATTAATGTAGTAGCTGTAAAAGAGTTGATCATCCTTAAATTTAGAAGTGAAATCTCAGCATACATTTTGTCTCTAAAAACAGATGTTTCATCACTTTTGTTGTATTAATATAAGTATTGTAAAGTTATATGCATGGGTAGGGAATCGGTGATCATTTAAGAGTAATGGTTAAAAAAAAACAACAACTATTAAAGTGGTAAATTCTGACCCTAATCATTATTAGTAGCTTGTACACTGGTAGAACAAATCTGTGCGAATGTTTACGTGGTCGGGATGCTTATATTTTATATAGGATGTAAAACATCTTGTCATTGATCACCTTAGGGCACAGCGCTCTTGCCACTGCAAG
>NW_018127905.1:2227819-2265414 GCF_001952655.1 Monopterus albus | reverse complement strand
AAAAAATAGTACTAGAATTGATGAGTTTAAACATAAATATAAAGGTATGTGTCAATCAAGATATGGGCAAGAACAGGCGTAACGATTAATCAGGTGTAACATTGTGGGTGTGGTGTATGAATGTTAACACTTTGTAATAATTCTTTAGTATATTACTTGTGTGGTGTAGAAGATAATTATTTAAGAATGTAATTATGTAAGAATGTTAACACTCTGTTATAATTTTTTAGTATATTACTTGTGTGGTGTGGAAGAGAATTATTTATGTAGAGATACTGCTTGCAAACCAATGATGGTAAGATGATGTCATGGGGTAGGACTGGATAAGTCTGACTTCTTCCTACTCCATTCAAGCATGTACTAGGTATAAGCAAATTGATATTGGATTAGCATTTGTTGGATATGTGTAAAATTATGTGTGTTGTCATATCAACTGTCTTTACATGCTTGAAAGAATACATAAATCAAATCAAAAAATCAAATCAAATTTTATACAAAGACTAAATCTATGCTGTACAGTTCTACAACAGCCTCCACATTGAATATACTTTTGTAATTCCCAGCAACTTCCTGCCACAGACTTTATTTTGGTTCACTTTTGCGTTTCCATTTAACTCCTATTTGCTCTAGTTTTATTACTCCTCTACACACAGTTGTCTCCCATTAGGGTGATTAGGTCACTCAATATTTTAGTCCCTGGTCTGCATTCTGTCTTTGCCAATATGTTGTCCAAATGACAAAGACACACCAGCTACTCACCTGTTTGCACCACTCCTATTGTCTGATCTTCTGCCTGGTGTCAGCCTAGTTTCTGCTCTGGATGCCTATCCTTCTCAGCCTTGTTTAGTTTTGTTTGACTTTTTTGTGTGGTTAGTTACCTGTCTGGTTGGCTACTCTTTATGCCACTATCAAGCCACAAAATGATTGTTCCTTTAAAGACTGCTCTTCTTTGCTCACTACATTTTGTATCAGTATATGGAAAGACTAACTGTCCACTGTTATCCTGTGAGTTTGTTTTGATAACTTACATGAGTCTGAGAACATTTGGGACAGCTTACTTGTGATGCCTAGGTTTTCCTGTGACCCTGTGGAGAGAAGAAATGCAGAGAAGCTTGGGTACTCACCTGTTCAATGTTCTGATTGTATACTTATCTGTAATCCTGCTCACTTAACTGTTCTTTACCCAGCAACATGCAGGCAGATGTGAAAAACTATACTTGTTAGGATTCTTACATGGAACTTGGACCCAAAATGCAGACCAGAACAAGGAAGGTATTTAGAAACATCTAAGGATAGGAGTGCAAAGTTCCTGGTCAGGAGCGGCCCAGGTCACAACCATGATGCTTGTATTGACGCTTGTGTCATTTAGGGAGAGTGATGTCACTGATGACGTTCAAAAGCCTTGCTGGTTCAGTATTGGCATGATTTATGAACATATACATACCGCAATGGATCCGTTCATGCTTCGTGGGTTAGTGTTGGTGATTTGTTGTTTTGTGTGTGACACAGAGATGCATTTTGTTATACTGCAGCTTATTTTGATGGAGCTTGTAAGAAAGAGAAAATTTTTCCCCTGTGTGGGAACATTTTGTTAACATTTTTGGCAGGGGAAAAGTGTTCATTCATTCTGAAAGGACCTGAGGGAATTCTTGTTCCCTGTCTGGATCAGCGTGTGAAGCTGCCGGTAATGTTGAGGGTGAACTCAATTATAATGCCAGATGAGTAAAGGCGGAAACTGTCTCTTTAATATGAGCACTGGTAGTGAACAAAAACAATACAGAAAACTGTGTAAACATGAAACACACTCTCAGTCCAAGGTCAGAACCAGCAAACTCACACAGCTAAGAGATCCAAAACGAGAGGTCAGAGAGGGAAGTCCAATTATCAATACACAGAGGACAGTCGGAATTAGGAGGGCAAGGCAGTACACAGTGGTCAAAAACAATCTCCAGGGTCAAAAACAGGAATCACAGATATAAGAATAACGCTAGGAAGTGGTGTCAAAATAAAAGCATGAGACCGGAAGCAAGCGGGACAGAATCATAACAGTTCCCATGAATGGCAGACCCATTTGGCAACAGCTGGAAATATATCACTTTTATTAAACAGACAAAATGTTGTTGCAATATTAATTATCACAACCTCAACTTTTATGTTTGTTCCCAATATGTCTTTTACTTTCTCTTGTTGTCTGACTTTCTGCCTCTCTGGGGTCTTAGAATGGGGGCCACTGATGCTGTTTTGGACCAGTTGTAAAGAGTGTGGGTTCTATCCAAAAAATCACTAAGCACACACTAAGCCTCTAAAACTGCAGTGTACAAATATTATTCAAATGTATTCATCGCCATACTCTCTTCCATGCCCCGCTTCATTAGTGTGCATCCTTCGTTTTGATGGCATTTTCACCTGTGGCTATAACAGCAAATCCTTAGAGGTAGTTTCTTCCTGTTGCAAATCCCCTGTTAAGATGAGAAAATATTTGTTTTTCAACTGTAGCATACTTGAGCAAAACATACAACAATGAGATGAGAAGTAATCTGCACATGAATTTATGTGTCAGTCATCAGCAGAAGTGGGAGTTGTTCACATTGTAAAGTGTCAGGTACAGTGAGCCTGTGAGACAGGTAAGTCCTGACATCCCCATAGTGCAGCTGTCCAAGTTTCTTCAACTTTTTCAGTGTAAGCCCTAGGCAGGAACCTTTGTTGCAAGTAATCTCATTTTCGGCTTATGTTTCTGCATATCATTCTCTGTCAGTCAGGCTTTTAGTTATGTAGCATGGCTCTAGGGATGACAGTGTCACTTGGTTTGTCCAAAGCCTTTAAGATAGAACTGTTGCAACACTGAAGAGTCGAAAATGGCAGAAAGTCACATGACTTGTAGCTTCAAATAGTTCCAAACAGCAGATTCAGCATTTAGCTAGTTAGCTAGGTGCCTAATTTATTAAAGTGACACAATATCCGAGAGAGACAAAATGCTGTAAAATGTTTTAACTTTAAGTGTCACAATGTCAATATTATTGCTATTGATTTAAACTTCTTACCTCAAAAGATAGTAGCCAAGTCATTGGAACTCTACAGCACAACTTCTAACTATTCAACATTCCCATGATTCACTGTTACTGCAAAAATACAATGCTTATAGAGTCAGTGGAGATACTGTCAAGCTCCTTCTTAATCCAGTCTGGGTTGGTCAGTCTACAGTACTGCTTTGGTCCAAACAAAAATAGTTATAAATAATGTTATAGAATATTAATAAAATAAAATAACATAACTGATACAAAGGCCCTGATCAATTTTTATGAAGACAAGAAGCAGTTGTCTTGAGATTTGGGAGTAGGTGAGCTTCCTGCAGTTGCAGATCAGACCTGCACAATATTCAACATGAATTTGACACTATTGTTCCTCACAAAACTGTTCCAGCAGAGCCCTATTATGTGATTGGATTACAGAGAATCCAAGCTGCCTATTCCATCACACTGTATCTCTTGGCCTGTTCTACAAATTGCCTTCTTTGTAGCCACAAAGCTGAAAAAAGCAGAACATTCATAATTTCTTGAATTTGTGAAGATGAGCAGCTTCCAGACTCCTTGATTAGCACTAGTTCTGCTAATAGCGTCATGGCTGGAGGGAAAATCCACTATTGTACCATGCTCAGCTCCAGCTCTTTACCTGCCCAGAAATAGCTTGAGCAAACTAAGAACAAGACCAAAGGTTCTTGTTGGCTCATGGAGCCCAGGACTACATGACACAGGGTCATCCAGCTGACCAACAAATTTAATACAGATGAACAGGAATTTCCTCCTCTAGGAGAGCAGTTACTCCCACCTAATGAAAAGTTAATATAGGGTGTTGGATAGTTCACGGCAGTGCACTTGCCACCCCATGGCAGAGTATCCATGTTATCCCAGTTTACGGCTGAGATCTCAGAAGATTTCATCATCCAAATCTTCAAGGAGAGGGTAAAAAGTTATTGTTTTCCCAGTGCAGGAGTCCAGGAAATAGCAAGTGAAATCCATTAAATTATACAGGTCCATCTAAGTTTGGATCATATTATAGAGCTGTAGGAGCAGATAATGTCCAAACTCAACAGCCGGAACTGCTTAAACAGGATTTCATCGATTTGGTGCAACACACTAACTGTTCTGGTGCCACCCCTACTCTTGGCCAAAGCATGGATCATTTCACTTGCCTTCTGAATTTGCACACCTGGCTATCTTTGACTTGTAGCAGCGTTTTTTTTTTTATAATGGGCATCGTTATAGGAGCTGTAACACTCATGTACGCTGGAAAAAGCATGAACCCCACTGCTAATGGCGTCAACAAAAGCTAACTGAAGTCAGGAGTTAGCTGTGGGTTAGTGCTATTTATGAAAAACAGTCAAACATTTTAAATTTGCTATTAACAAGAAGCATCTGCTGATGTGAACTATGCCATACTAAAATAAATCTTTTACAATAAGGCAAGTAATTTGATTTTATTACTTTTTCTTGTTATCTTCCCTGCTCTCTAGGCTTAACAAGTTGGGTCAGCTGGTCAGATATGGAGGTTTGCTTTAATGTGTCATTGATAAAACTCTTGGCTTCAGCGGGGTTGTACTCCATCAACCACTATAGATGGAGATAAGGGTATCAGGCATTTTCCCACGGGCCTAGTACAGTAAGTATAAGTTTATGATCCCTTCAGCTTCATTACAGCTAAAATAAGTCCATCCTACAGTCGTTCAGTGTCACTGAACAGAGAAAATAGCCACAGATCCCACACACTGAGAAAAGATGGATAGGCTAACTGCATAGCTACTTTCAGTGTGGACAAACAGTGAGCAGAGCTACTCTAGGGGCCTCCTCCACTGTGTATTGTTTTTTCACAGTTGAGTGGTGAAGTGTGATTGTGTTGCTGCAGGGTTGCCAAGCCACACGATCTCCTCATGGGAATGAGTGAGTGTGTGTGTAAATTCAAGGGGTCTGCCATGTCTCAGGCTTAGCTGAGGTCTGCCAGTATGTTTAGACTACTCCACCTGAGATACACTGCAGTGCTGCTTGCTTTATGCAGTACCTGTACCATGACCACATATTTATATATTCAGGTGAAATATATAGCTGTATCATTTCTATCTTGAACATATCAGCACACTATACAGCCAGGATGTTCCTAGACTTTACCTTGTTTTATCCTTTCCTTCTTTCTTTCTTTCTGCCGAGTTTATTTTCTTATATTATTCTAACTTTTACTGTTGATTGGAGGCAGGATGCAAAAACTTGTTTTCCATGTCAAAGTCACAAGCTTTATTGCCCCATCTGTCCTCACTAAGAAATTATGCTGCACCATAACAATGTCTAGCTATTACATTTAATCCTTGGGGATCGGGGACAACAGCCATTAATTGGATGTCTGAAAGCGGTTGCTCAGGGTGGGAAAATGTAGGGAACTAATGCTCCATCAGTCTGATTCATGTGGGAACAACACTAGTGTGCTTTCACACTAAGGTCTGTCTGGTGCAGTTTAAGATGACGAGATTGTTGACAGAAACAAAAAGAAAAACAGGTGATGCACATAAAGCAGTGTGTTTTGACAAAACAGTAAGTTTTGCATATCTTTATTCTGGAAAATGGTAATGAAGCATGTAATGCAAAAGTTCAAGCAGGGAGAGACTATACTGTATACATAAACTCTGTCTCTCTCCGTCTCTACATCAGACTCTATCAGCCGACTGTGGGTGCTTCACTTCATTAAACAGTCAGTTAGGTCTAGATGAGCCAATCTGGTTTTACTTGTCAAATTTTAAAACCATCCCCCTCTCCCTGATGTCATTTTAGCATTGACAATTGCAGCCCTCCTCCATCCTATTCACTTCTAGTTCATCAGCTCAATGTTCCAAGGGTCCAGCATCAGGCTCACCAGATTCCTGTTCCAGCCTCTTCTTCAGCATCACTGCTCATCTCCATCAAGGATCCTTCACTATTCATCAGAGTCCAGCTACTCATAATCATGTCGCCACCCTTCTCATGATTCCTGACAGATTCATTAGTCTCCTGTCCTTTCTCCTTCTCTCCATCCATCTTTGACCTCGACCACCACCAGTGTTTAGACTTTGGGGGATAATTCCCAGTTCCATTCTGGGGTGGTCCTCTCTCTTAATAAGCTGTCTGCACAATGAGTTCTATGCTCCAAATCTTTTATTTTCTGTTTATGTACTCTAGGGCAATAAAACATTTAAACAATTCCAAACTGTTTCTCCTGTCTCTCTATATATAATGCCATAGCAGCTGTGAGCCTACTAACTGTCCTTGTTCTTTGGTTGTATTACACATCTTAGTGCCTTAACATCATTACATGTTATTCAATCATGTTAATATTGTGGTTAAGCTAATATTGCTCTAGACTTTAATCACTTAAAGTAATTAGAAATCCAGGTCCCTTGTCTGTTAGACTGTGAAGGTTATTATCTTTTTGTCACCAGTGTTATATGTGTTGGCAGGTAGTTTTATATTTGTGCAAGGTATATTTGCTCACCTCAGGGTCCTTTTTTATGTTGTATATACAGTAAAATGCTTAGACATTAGTAGACCAGCTCTTTACAGTAAGCAACATCTCGAGTTTACACTGCACTGTTAAATTGTGTTTTTTCATATTCCCATGTCATATACGGTAGATAATACACATGGCTACTTTTGCTTTCTCAGCTGTGCTGCATGTTATTGAATTTACACTAAGGCATGAAGATAATTTATCCTGAGACCCTGTGTTTATACTGATGCTCCAGGGCCATCTCAAATATCCATATCTATCCTTATTGTCTTATCCTTTACAGGGTGACCCTGGAAACTGGATCTAAATATCCTTCTAGAAACAGGGTTTAGTGCACACAAGGAAGACTTCATTTTGCAAATAGTGACCCTGATTTCAGTGTCTGGTGTCATATTAAAGGATGACACAGTGAGTGGAAACTGGTTGATTCCTTGAGAGGTGGTACATCTGTATTTGTAATATAGAACTGAGCCTTGATCATGTAAGAGTTCACTTTTAAGGACCAAAATTAATGAAATGTTTTACTGAATTTAAAATATATACATGGTGAAGCAAGATGGTGAAATGTGTCAGATTAGAGAAATGAGGGAATACTAAGGAAATAAGTTAAGTGACATGCTGCTGTCAGTAATTGAAAAGGCAGGACAGTTTAAGGAAGCTACAAGGATGAAGATAACTGAATGAGTAATTGGCAACCTTGTGCCAATAACAAAAACAGCAAACCACTGAAGTGAGGTACTGCAAGATAAGCCAAGGTATTAACTGTGAGGAGCAGTGGTTTAGTAAAATAAGGGCTGGTGGGGCATGAAATACAGACTGATATGCAGGACAGGAAAATATTTGTAGACATGAAAATACCAGAAGGACAAAATGGCAACCCAGTGCCTGGAACTGAGATGGCAAGAAGCTACTGAAGGGAGGCGAGAATAGGAATAAATAACCCTGTGATTGTTAATAAATGATCATGATCACCTGTTTACAATTTGTAGTCAGTGGAACTGGAACTTGAACGCACCCAAGAGGTAAAAACTGAAATAATAAAATTACAATAAGTAGACTTGGTTACAAAGGACAAGAACGTGTTAAGGTTTTGGACTCGATTACTGTGCTTTTATTTTTGTCTGGTCTCTTGTCTTGTGTCACCTCACCTGCCCCAGCTTTACCTTGGTTCATAATCATTACTCATCATTTCCACCTGCTGCTCGTATCCTCTGGTCTTCAGCCCACATATTCTCCTCCTTTCCCCTCAGTTACTTGCTGGTTCATTCTGCTCACCACACCCCACCTGTTCGCACCACTCCTGATGGAATATCTTTGTTTGGCATTTTGTTTTATTAAAGTTCTATGAGAACTAATCCCTGGCCAGTGTCTGCCTTTTTTGAGTCCATCCCCTACTTGAGACCTGACAGAACATCTTTGTTCAGTTTTACAACATAAGAATAAAAGCAAATTTAGTTGTACCTACATAACAAACTATTATACACCTCCTGTTGTGTAAAATCTCCAATTTAATTGCCAGACACCAAAATGTATCAGCCCTTCAGAGGATGGTATTAATGTTTCAGTTTGATCACGTCCCTGTAATGTAGTGTTAAGCTGGTCAAAAAATGTGTTTCTATAGTATATGACAATCTAAAGCACCTTGACAAGCAAAAACAGCTCAGCTGTGAAACAAAAGTAACAGAAGGGCATGCTGTACTGTCTGTCTGGCATGTGACACAAATGTCTCTCATGTGGTTGGCAGGGTCAGACAGAGTCTCTGTGGTAATAATGTGCTGCAGGCTGAAGAGCTCAAGGTCTGATTAATTATGCAACTCTGGGCCTGTCAAACAGACACAAACTGGCAGACAGACACCTTTCAACTACAAATCTTTTGGCTTCAAAGAGACACTTTCCATTTGACAGAGCAGACTGCATTACATTTTACAGAAGTCTGTGAATATCGGGCTGGCAGGTGAGGATGAACTCTGTTGTTCCAATAAAGATACACAGGTACAAGGCTGTGCATAAGCTGGATCAGTCAGGTAGTTTCCATTCAGAGACTCGATGGTGGCAGCTTATATAAAACAAAGTAGATCATTATTTCTCTACTGATTAACAATGGAGGTTCCACTTGAGCTAGTCAAGGATCACCACAAAGCCTTCTGTGGTGAGTTTGTAAAGGCTGATTTGTGTAACAGCTTTCCAGTCACTCAGTCTTTTGTTCTTCTGACAAGTCTCACCTCATGTGCCAGAACAGATCTCATTCCACATGGGATACATTTATAAGTATACTACCTCTTATTATTTAGTACTAATTTGTTTTGTCTGATATCTTTTCAAGACAACATAATTGCTGCCTGGCTTGTATTGACTTGCAGCATTTTTGCAGTACATGAAGTGTAGGCAGTGTATAGCATATAGGCAGAAAATGTGGCAAAAATAATTATGTTGTATCATTTTACTTGTAATTATTATCGACTATACAGTCCTGAGTTACAATAGGAACAACTTAACAGTGATTCATCAGTTATCAGTTAGTACCTGATAGTATTCCTTGGTAACTACTCAGCATGCTGTGTACTGCAGTGTTAACAAATAAATTAGTAATATTTGTGTAGAGGAAAGAAGAGAGCCTAAAACAAAGCCATATTTTCCATTTCTGTTATATCACTGGCTCTGAAAAGCTCCACCCACACTCACCTGATTCCTATTTATTATATAAGCCAGCAAAGAAATGTCTCTTGTGTGAAGTTACAGCATTTATCTCTACAAATATTGTAGAGAATATTTCTACAGATATTTAGTATAATTATTTTACATTGGTTGTAAACAGTTTACAGGTGTGTTTCATTCAAATATCCAGTTGGGCAAATTATATATTGTAATGCAGGCTAGTGTGAGGAAGGAGCCAGAAGTTGCCTTTTTTCCCATTTATTTCTCCCCTATTGCAACAGCACAGCGACAGTAGAATCAGGCACACACTGAACACACACACACACAAGTTCCTGCCAACCCCAAACTGCATACATCCCACCCACAGGGGCATTATGGGGGATCCTGCCAAGTGCATGCCCCTAAGGCACTCTGAGGGACCACGCCAAGTGTCTCTCTGCCCACAACACTAAAATATTTCATAGATTTTTTTTAAGTGAAAGAAGTGCATACAACTCCTGCAGCAAGCTTACACAGAAAATGGTTTCCCATTTGCCTGAGGATTGTTTGGCCTGCAGTGAACAGTCAGTTTGACCGGCAGTAATACACTAAGCAGGAATATGTTGATGGTAGTAATGTAGATAATAAAATATAGGCAACTATCCTATTCCAGCCACATTCATCTACACCACGGTCAACCCATAGAACTGCTCTGCCCCTTTTAAATCCCCAAAAATAAATTTCTTAAACTTTATAGCAGTTTATTGATTCTTGCATTTGGGTCCTGTATTTCCTGGTTTTCTGACACATTACATGAACTATAGAAATGAATAATAAACAAGCTACTGAACTAAAGAGCAAAAGACAAAAGAGGAGAGAATGGTTTAGTGATACAGGCAGTATTATCTGTGTATTGTTGTATTATTGTTAGGGAGAGCAGTGGTATTTCACACTGATAAGTGACTTCAATTTATTCACTACAGCTATAATTAATGATTTATAATTTGTTTTTTCACTCATGTGTGTGTGGATTCATTCATTAATTAAAAATGCTTTGTTTATTTACACTAATATGAAATATATCTAGTTGCTTAGAATTATGAATACTATTACTGTTTATTACAATAAGTGATACACTTTTAAATGTGTGTGTATTGCTGTACTTGACTTGCGGAATGCTTCACATTTCAGTAAATAAATAAGACCTGTTTTCCTTAAATACTGTTCCTCTAGTAAGCAACAATTAATATGTTATTCAGAAGAGTGAACTAGTTCAGTTATGTTAACAAGTTAGGCTTGGTTTGGATTTCATTTAGAAACAACTCTGGGTAACGTGTCAGGTCTGATATGGAGCTTTGCAGGTTGTGGGGCAGGTGTTGGTTTTCATAATTGGACCCATGCAGGACTCTGGATCAGGTGATCTCTACCCAAGTGAACATACAGATATTTTTTCCATTTTAACAGTATCTTGACCTTGTCACACAAATTGGCCAAATGCTGAAGTGGACCATTCTGTTTCCTCTCCAGTGTGTTCTCTTTCCATTATCCCATTTTCTTGCATTCTTAAGAAGAAAAGCCTTCATATGGCCTATACATTATGTTATTCTCCATCCTTTCTGGGGAGCACCAAAAGGGTCTGCTGGTTATTTGTATACATGCTGTGTTATTACATGCCATCAGAAGCTATTTGCACAATGTACTGTAATGAGAAGTCTGTAAACAAATGCAGCCCATTACCGAATGGAATGGATCTACAGCATGTGTGTGGATTGAATGAGCTGCATCGTGGATTTGTTTTTGTCTGGAGGCTCCTTCTATCTTTTTGTCACCTGTAAATGGTTTTCTGGGTGGTTTAATGTTTTGTACACAGGTTGTTTTAGCAGGGGGATCAACATTTAGTACCCACCACTGCCTTTTTAACATTTGGTCCAGACACACACTGAGAAGTTATTTAGGATTCCCTCCTCCTCTTCCCCCTTTACACATAGCTTTAATAGATACAGAGTGAAAAGCCCCAGACTAATGTATTGGTTTGCTTTCCCAGTCAGTGGGAGACAGATTACCGACAGAATGGGTCAGTGGTCAGACTCACATACTGTATACACCATGACTGACCTCCTATCAAATATTCCCTATGTGGACAAATGAATGAGCACAAAAAACTCTTCATGTATAACTTCTCCTTGTATCAACTACTGTAAGTAGGAAATATCTAAACAAAAACAGTGTAATCAGTAATGAATGATGTCAGAATGCAGAGCCAAAACCTTTATAGCAACAACAGCTACAGTATACAGTATCTGCAGGAAGGCTGTACTATATCAAGTTGGAGGATGCCAGCAGGAGTATTACAAAATGTTAAAAAAAAAAAAAAAAAAGATAAATTCATTCCATGTCCAGTCTCACTGTATGGTCATCTAAAAATATGCCTTTATTGCAAAAGTGTAGCCTAACTTTGTACTGTCAGAAAACGGCGCGCGTAATGCGGCCGAAAAGTGTTTTGGTGAACTCAATTAAATGGCCAGACGAGGAAGTGTTAAACAAAACCGTCTCTTTATTAAGAGAACTAAAACGAAACAACAAAACCATACAAGACACGGTGGACACAAAAACTCACGGTCAGTATCGGTCCCAGGTCAGAGCCAGCAAACACGTACATCCAAGGAAATCCAAAGTGCGTAGTCCGTATAGAAAGTCCGATAAGCCGATACACATGAGCAGTCCGAGATAAGAGGGCAAGGCAGAACAGGGTAATCCACAAAACAGTCCGGGTCAGAAACACAAATACCAAAAACCGAATATAACGCTGGAAAGTCTGAGCTGGGGTCTAGAACAATCTGGCAGCGTCCTCATGGGAGGACGCTGCCTAAATAGAGATGAAAACAGGTGCACATAATAACGAAGCAGGTGAAACTAATGTGAGTGATGAACGTAAAGAAAAGACCAGAACTAAGGTGAAACAAAACAGGAAATAGTGTCAAAATAAAAGCCAGACAGGAAGCAGTGGAACCGAATCATGACATGTACATTTACAAGGAGATAAAATAATAATCTGACCTGAACTATGCCTCTTCCATTTTCACACTATTTAACCCACTCAAACCTCCATACAGTACTTCTGCTTTCGTCACCCATCCCCCAACTTAAGTGCATTTTTAGAAAATAAACAAATTTAGAATTTCAGAGAAAGTTGGGATTGGGACTAAAAAAGACTGAAAGGTTTATAGAATACTGCAGTAACACCGTTGTGGAAGATTCCAAAAGTAGCAGGTTAATTGGTTACAGTTGACGATATCATGACTGGGTATAAAAGGAGCATCCACCAAAGGCTTTGCAGTCAAGGATAGGTCATGGCTCACCATGTTGTGCCAAACTTCATGAGAGAATTGTCTATCAGTTCAAAAAAACATTTCTCAATACAAGAGTTTAATAATTTAGGTCTTTCACCAGCTATAGTGCATAATATTGTTAAAAGATTTAGGAAGTCTGGGGAAATCTGTGTGTAAAGACCAGAAGTGAAAACCACTGTTGGATGCGCATGACCTTTGAGCCCGAGGAGGCACTGCATGAGAAACCATCATACAACCATGATGAATACAGCCACATGGGCTCAGGAGGACTTTTGGAAAACTGTTGTCACTTAACACAGGCCACCACTGCATCCAGAAATGCAACCTGAAACTCAAGGATGAAGCCATACATCAATTATGTGTCGAAAGGCCGCCGAGTCCTCTGGGCCCAAGTTCATGTTTCAGCTTGTTTTTGGGAAAAACAGATGTTTGGTTCTCCAAGCCAATGATGAAAAAGACCATCCAGACTGTTATCGGCGAAAAGGTGCAAAAGCCAGCACCTGTGATGGTATGGGGGTGCATCAGTGCCCACGGCGTGGGTGCAATTGACAGGAAACGTGATGTAACACATATAAACATACAGCATCTCTATCCCAACCTTTTTTGCATCTTTTGGCATATTTCTGAACTATGTGGCTCAGCAAATCCACTGGGACAAATTGCAACACCATCAAAGGTAGGATGGTATGCAAGGACCCATCTCTATGCCTAAATAGGCTAAATTCATTTGGCAGCATGTATTCAAAGGGTGTTTCTGACTGGTTATCCTGTTTGACTTTGCACCACCTCTTGTCTGCCAATCAAATCAATCTGACAACACCAAGGCGGGTGGATGAATCAAACCTGAGAAAACAGCTACTAGTAAGTTATCATAGTTGCTCACATGAAATAAAGAACTTTCCCCTCATCATGTTATATATGTGTTCAAGATGTACATGTAATTTACCTCAGCATTTTGTTGAGTTCCTGTCTTGTTAGAAAGGTAATCCAAAAGTAATTAAATGTAATAAGAGATTGTTTTAATTAATTAATTAAAATTGTTGCATTACTTATGACACTTTTAACAGGGTCTCTAGTAATCTATAACCTATTACATTTAATAACTAAACTGGTTTAAGAATAGCAGAAACAGGTAGCAAATGAAGCAGACATCAAGCAGTTTGCTATGGCCTTAAATTGGGTTAATGATACCAATTCGCCCCAATTTAACTTCTCTCTGCAAATAGCTCCAAGTGTTCAGAGCAAAAAAAGAGAAGCCCTTTATTTCCCATCTACATCCTAATATTCAGTCTTTTAGTGATTTACGCTTTACACCTGAAAGAGGGAAATTGTCCTACTTTAGATTGCAGTGATTTATTTTTTTCAGCCAGCATAAATAGGTTTTGATCCCAAATATTAGCATTTTTGTAATATCATTAAAATATATATTATGAACAGACAGTCAATGGCCAGTGTTGCAATGGTTGTAATGCAATGAATGTACTGTACATGGTGTAGTGATTTAACATGAAAATTAAATTCACCATAAAATTAAAGACATGGAAAGCTTGTATTACCACATTCAAAATGAACTGCTTTCACTGTATTTCTCATTCCCCAGTAAAGGCTTTTAAAATCCTCAAAATTTCCTTCTAACTAATTATAGCAGGAAGATTGCATGCATCTCTAAATGCTGATCTTACTGTATTCTGCCACACACCAGGCTCCTACCAAGCAGGATTTGTTTTCCTCCATCAGCACCTCTGCACATGGAAAATATCCCATGTCTGCTGGTGCAGGTATTTGTTCTGTTTTACTGTTCACCACCTGTACAAAGCACTTATAATATATATATATAGATGGAAAGCCTTTAAATATAAGTAAGCATACATTGATTTCTACATAATATGTACCTTTATAGTCAATTAAATCTCTTCAAATAGCACAATGAAAATCAACACATCACTGAAGCCATGCCTGGGTGATATTGGGCACCAGAATAATTCATATCTAATTTTGAGTAGCATTCATTTTATAACACGATGACTCAATTTGAAAAAGACCTCAGGTTACAGGTAAACATAGCAGATAAAAGCATGCCCCCTCTAAACATGTCCAGTAGTAATTACAATGCAATCAAATGAAATTATAGTCTGTCCCTTTTAACACAGGACAGACTGTAATGAAAGAACAGGAATGATCAAAGCAGTCTACCCACCCAGTGTGCTAACATGAGACAGGTCATTATAGTATAATGGCTCACACTTTGATGCTGGATGATAAGCAACAGAACCAAGTAATTTTCATGAAGGTCAGATCATAATGATAATATTACCATATCAATGTTTCTCCAGAATTCTGGAAAAGGGGGAAACGTTGCTCCTCTGGGCTGAGTTAGTTAAGTGAATTGATTTAAAACATTTGCCAATTATTCAAGTCACTTTTATTAAAAAGATCACCAAAAATGTATTAGCATCTCTTCTTCAATTTGTTCTGCAGTTCATTCCAGCAGCAAGGTCCTTAAAACAAGGGTTCCTTGAAACAAGACCATTCAAACCAGAGAATTTGCAGGACCTTTGGATTAGACTGACTTAGGAATTGTCACACCTGAATGAACCAAGGTTCATGTTTTTGTTAAATTGCATAAATTTGATCTGCTTAGTTTTTGATTCACACTGCAGTTTTGTGAACACACTAAAGAACTTTGCATGACAGCTGCATCCTGTCGTCATCGCCTGTATGGGCTGAGCTGTACAGAAATGCTGTACAAAGTGCACAGCAGATGCTGACTGGCTCCATTAGTATAGGTGACCATAAGAGTAAGGAGACACTGAACAGAGGTTTAACAGTGTCACTTGACAGAGTAACCAGAAATCCTTGATGAGAGACAAATGTTTCCACAATGACACCGAAGTTGCCAGTAATTTACCCTATCTGAATTAACACTTGGAGCGAGACCTGAGCAGCACATTCTGGGCCCTACTTTGCAACAAACGCATTGCGTGCAGAGCAGGTAGCGCATTGTGTTTCCTGATTTCCTACCTGCGCAATTGCCATTTTCATGACATGTGCATCACGTTGGCTTTTTACCAAGCAGCACTGCCGACTTTGCGCCAGAAGGTGTGTCTTGATGAAAACGGGGTGTGTCCAGTCAAATGTTGATAATATGAGGGAGCCACTGCCCAGCAGAAACAGGTCTGTGGTCACCAGTCAAATCTTCATTAGTAAAATATATAATTAATGAGCACTTTGATCTCATTGTGATGCGTCCCTGTCTAGGTGTATGCACAGTGCTCGTGCACTGTGCTTTTTATACCCCGGGAAGCATTGTGCAGGACATGCAAAACTTAAAAAATAAAAACATGAGCTTGTGTTCATTGGTTCTGTGCACATCAATCTATGTGTATTTATTTAAAAAAATACCATTTGATTAGTGATTGTGCGCCTTCAGCTCGTGTACAAGCAGATCCGTTTCCTCTGTGGAAAATCTTACTGATGTCCAACCTGGCAAGTCTGCCAGTATACTAGCAATCCGTTCAAACTCACACGTCTCTTAAAAGGGATGTGAGGTTACACACTGATTGGATAGTTGCACATTATGCCCAGAACACACCCCTGCTTTAAAGGGGAGATCGAGTACAGCCCTTTTGCTACTTGCATGAGGACCTGAACTGTTTTTTCTTGTCGTCAAATTACCAAAATGAACATGGACACACCCAAACATCACTTGCACCAATAAATCTTGGTCAGATGCCGTGAAGCCTCAAAATAAGGCCCACTGTGTCTTTGTTACTAGAACAGCAGGACAGCAGCAGGAGCGTCTTCACCAAGTGGACAAACCCACACTGAAATGTACTGGACAAAAATAGTTTTCATGGATGCTTGTCAGTCATAAATCCAGTTTTTATGTAACCTATGGATTTATGGATTTTTCTCGGCTCTATGGCTGACTCAATCAGGCTGCTTTGAGTTTCATTTTCACTTTCTTCCTCTGTAGAGCTGAGGAAAATCAATAGGCTTTTTCTTGTACGTTGTCCACAAAAGTAGCATTATGGTTGGATAGACCAGTCAACAAATTATAAGATTTAATTATATGCTCTGGTCTATTGGTAAAGGCCAAATAGATTTGTGCCTGAGAGGCAGGAGTTATTGTAGTATGTCCCTTATTTAACTGACTCACATTATAACAATCCATACTACTGTATGTTCAAGCTTTCTCCTGCATGTATTCTTCTCCTAATTAATTCTAAAAAACACCCATAAGAATTATTTAGTTTTTGTAATCTAATTCTTTAAGAATGGTATGCAACTGTTCATAAACCATGCAAAAGAGCATCTGCTGTATTTGTTAACAGATCAGATGGTTTATGATTAAGTTTATTAATTGTTTGCTGAGCTAGTCCTTTTTTGTTATGCACAAATGCATGTTTAGATTAAAAGTGATAACATTAATTTTGCACATTTAATTTAATTGTACTTTGTTAAGTATGCTCTTAACACTTCACACTCCCTTTGTGGTTATGGTTAGGATAAGGTTAGATTCAGGTTAGTGGAAACAGCTAGATGAGGAAGCAGATTTAGACACAAGAGGTGCAAGATTATCTGTGGCTTCACTCAAGACCAGAGTGGTGTTGTGAGACGTGTGAAGTGTTTGTGAGCATGTGCAAATTGTAATTTTGCAAATAATCCCCAATTGTACTAAATGTATTGGTAATCTGATCACATCATTTTCTCTTTAACTTTAATGGAATACAGTTACCTTTTTTGTATCCTAAATATAAAACACCTTCCCATGTTACTTCCCAAGCTTGGAAGTGACTTTGCAAAAATGTGATGACAAAAAAGAACACCATGTTGAACTTAAAGTTGCTGCAGAGTTGAGGACTTCTGCATTTATACTGGAGGGAGCTACAACCAAACTGCAATGGAAATACAGTAATACAATTGAATTATTTGTATAGCACAAAATCACAGCAAAAGTCGTCTCAAGACACTTTACAAAGTAAGGCCTAGGCCTTACTATTATTATTATTATACAGGAAAAACCCAACAAATCTCCCTTGAGCAGCACTTGGAGACAGTGGAAGAAACCTCTGACAGACCCCAGCTCTTGGTGGGCTTCTGCCTCAACCAGTTGGGGTGAGTGGATATAGGAAAGAGAAAAGAAAAGAAAAGCAACAAGACACAACAAACACAACAACAAACATTCAAACACTGAGAAGGTTGATGTGGCTGGTGACTGCTCATCAGAAACATAGAGCTCCAGGGCCAGGGCAACCTGCAGAAAGGTACAAGGAGAGAGAGAGGACACACTACAGGAGAGAGGAGATACAAACCACTCACAGATCTTTGTCATCATTATTCAGTGTCAGACTCTAATAGATCAGTAATGATAAAAATGGGGGAGATCACCAACTGCGATGGGGTTCAGTGGAGAGATGAGGACGTTTCACATTTGTTGAACATTTATGGAGAAGCTTCTGATCATGCCAAAGAGGAAGGAACATGTTGTAACTAAGCAGTTTTTGCACAAATGATGTTAATATTGTTATTCCTGTATGCATGTGGCTCACATTCAGTTAAATATGTGCTTGCATACATTTTAGGAGTTCCGTGGAGTCCAAATCATAGCCGGATACATGTCACTTACAAACATGAATGTGAATCATTAACACAAAAATACTGAAATTGAGCATCAAGGCCTGTAACATGAATATGGTGTAATTGTGTCTGTCTGCTGTGTGGTGCTGGGAAGGTAGTGTACAGTAGGTTTATCAGAGCTACCTGGCCGATGGACCAAAAGAGTCCAAACAGTTATTGGACCTTCCCAAAGGAGAGTTCGAATCCTTTGTGTGACATTGTGTTTTTTAATCGGTGAGTGTTTTAACCCAACCCACGGTCTAACATCTAACCACAGAGTTTCAGTGCCTAAACCTAATCATGAAGTTTTAGTGGCAAAACAAAGTTTTAATGTGCAAATCCAAAGTGTTTGCTGACATTTTGTGTTCCAATGTTCCAACGCAAAAGATACTTGATAAAACATCAGCATTTGATGTCAGGTAACATTTCAGTACACTCACAAAGAGGTTTAGCTCTGGGATCAGGAAACTAATTAGTTTACAAGCATTAATTATGCTGGAGACATTATAAAGATTTTATAAAGCTAAGTGGTACTTGGAGCTAAATGCTAACAAGCTAACATGCAAGCCAGGAGGCAGCAAAATGATCACAATCCATCCTGAGAGCACCATGAACCAAATTTCACAGCAACCCAGCCAATATTTCAGTCACGTTTTGGACCAGCTGGTGTCACAAGTGTGTCTAAAATGCCATCACTGTTAACTGCATGCATCAAATGGCAATGTGAAAACAATGTGACAATGTGAAAAGGGTCGCTTTTAGTGATGAACCTACTGTACAAAGAATTAGCACATACAGAGAAAACTGGACTCTCATTCATCAGGACACAAACATGATTGCTATTTGTGTGTGTCTATAAAATTGCATGTATTTTGTTTGCTCTCTTCCTTTGTTGTGTTATGGTAAAAATGCTGTGTTGTCTGTTGACTAATGTGACTAAATTTAAAGTGTGTGTGTGTGTTTGTGTACTTGTATGGCCAGCAGTGTGAGGACTTGTATACATTTTATTCCATGGAAGTGAAGATATTTTTGCCTATCCTCACATTCTCACACCCCTTCAGAGGGCTTTTTAAGGGTTATGACTTGGTTGTAGGGTTTAAGTTAGAGTCAGATTTATCTTAGTGTCAGGGGAAGGGTTGGGGTTAAGCATTTAATTGTGATTGTTAAGGTTAGAGAAAGGGCTAGGGAGTGTACTATGACAGTGAGTGTCTTCACAAAGATAGCTATACAAATGCGTGTGTTTTGTGAGCAAACTGACAACCCCAAAAAATTACAGAGTGGCGACCAGCTATTTCCAGCCATCCAGAAAACACAACCACTACTCTGCTCCGCTGTCAGACTGACAACCACTAATCTAACCAGACTATAGTGCAGCTCCACACCAACTGTAATAAAAACGGCATGAGAGCTCCAGAGGTTGTAAAGGCAAGTGAGGCAATGCTCAGCCCAGAGAAGGCAGAGGACATTCCGTCAGGCTTTGAAGACACTGTGAAGCTGTGGCATGGGAGTCCTGGAGGTGAGCCAGCTCCACTGTGGGAGAACTCTGGGAGATGTTTACCATGCAAAATCCCCATGGAGGTCCAGTCATTAAATCCCACTATACTTGGCCAATCTGTGGTCTGCTTTGGCATTGCACCTAAATAACCCCAAAACAACTTCCTTTCAAAGGCATTATTTGACTTAAGGCATGATGACTGATGGCTGTCAGGCTGTGGAGCTGTTGTCGAGCTATAATAACAGGGGCCATTATGATTTAGACCCCCATTGCTGCTCTGGGGTTAGGCATTGTATTTAAGTCACCATGCTGCTGTCTGGTGCTTACATACACAATGAAACTATTAGTCAAATCCATGTGACTAAGTCACTGGTGACAACTAAAATTCTTTTTTCTCTCTTTCATAATTGTAAATAGCACCGCTACATGCACCAGTCTGACTTGAAATGTGTATATATTGTATGTGTATAATGTTTATGAATACTGCCTCTCCTACTTCTCCCACCCTCCTCCTACATTTAATTGCACTATTCTATTGTATGTTGCCTAAGATACAGACGAATTCCTTGTATGCTCAACATACTTGGCAATTTATGCTGATTCTGATTCCTCTTTTAATGAAATCCATTTTGAGGGTGCATGGATCGTTGGATTTCAAAGCACTACCACATACACCATATCAGTAAGTGTAACTGGATATAATCAGATAAAAATCAAACTGTGATTAAAAGTAAAAAAATCCAAATGATCCCTGAGGAATCCCAGGCCTCAAATCAGGATGAGGTTTACCACTGAAATGTTTGGCATTATGTGTGTATGTTGCTTCAGATATCACAGGGTCAAGACAGCCTGCCCTGAAAGCATTCTCACGCTCCATCTGAGCCTTACCGAAAATGCAACAGGAAGTTGGGGGTTGGACCATGAGGAGAGGGGTCAGGCAGAGGAGGGGAGTGGAGGGTTGGAAAAATGAGTGAGTCAGAAAACAAATCTAAAAGGACAAAGTATTCTAGTGCCATATATGTCTGTATTACTGCATGTTTATCTCAGTACACATGTTGTAATGCTGTTTTTTCTCACCACTAGTGTATTTTTAGCATTCTTGCTTCAGCTGTGTTGTGTCCAAAGTTCCATAAATTCCAATAACAATAACACACAAATGTAATGTTCGCTTTAAACCCCTGAGACATTTATATTTTCCCCAGTACAAACTGGACAATAAAATAACAACAATCTGTTTATGTAAAGGAAAACACTGGAAAGAAAAATAGCTGTCAGTTGGAAAACGGGTTAAAGGGGAAATATACTTGTTTGTCATCTTACAGTTGTGTATTATATTATCCTGTGTGGGCAGGAAGATGACATTGCTTCTCAGAGATCTCAGAAGTGATGTGAAGTGAAGTGATCTGATGTGATTGTCACTACCATCACGATAGAAATGTTTCATCAACGGTGATCACTTCACTCAAAACAACTTTGTTTTGATTTGCAGTGATCCTTCCCCCTAAGAAGACAAGCGGACCCAAACCTTGCCAGCAAAATGCCACCATAGCAAACAGAGGCACCAGATCCTCTCACTGTAGGGTCAAGCATTCAGTATTTTCACCTGTTTGTCACCTGTTTGCATCCTGTTGACCCCAGACAGTGGACCAGGTTAATCACCTGTCAGTGACACAAGCCCCCAATGTAATAGAAGTGATGCATAATTCATAAGTTGAATACTCCTGCAATACAGTACCTGTGTTCTCGACATTCAGAATAGAAACTGATTTTTTCATCAGAAACACGACAAATATGTTTTCAAAAATGTTAATGTTCTATAAAAAGGCTTTATTTACAGCTGCTGCCAGTGGCTGCTAAACCTATCAACAAACAGTTCTGATGACAAAGAGAATGATGAGCAGATGAACCAGAGTGAGTCAACGCCATAGGTGTGAATAGGAAAGCTCAGAGATATACATGTACTGTATGGTTGTATTGTGCTTTTAGTATGTGCATTTGATTAAAGGGTAGAATAAGACCTGCCTGTTACATGCCTTATGGGCCAAAACAACAACTATCAGCATTTTAAAATATCAAAATGAAGGCAGACTGCTGCAAATACATCAGACAAATACATGGAGATACACTGTGAACATTCAAGAAGCTTTTCTGGTGATGTTAAGTAATGCTGCATTGCAAAAATGTCCATCCTGAGTTAGTTTTAGAGCAAAGCATGGTGACTCCAGCAGTGTTCCACCTGCAGTGAGGCAAACTGGGGGCAGGACAACCTAGTGAAGAAAAACAACTGGGCAGATTCAAATGCAGTTTAAAGGTGTGGTAACCAAATAAATGATTTGTATTCAGATACATCCCTAATAAGTGGTTCTGCATTATACAGCAATACAAAAATAAATAACAACTTGGGAAGCAATATCAGAGAAACATGATTTACCCTCACTATGGTACGCAGCCCAGACATAATGGTGATTTGTTTCTTACGGAGCCCCATAGGGGTCATGTGGTAGAAAAAAATATTTAGGTGCATTACTAAACCGGATGGGGTGTAGCCTATTAACCTACGTATGTCATATGGACTTAAAACAGTTTTATTTTGATCTTGGGCTGAGATATGTGGATATACTTCAGGTTTTGACTGTTAATGGCCTGAAGAAGCCTCTAATACAACGTCACATAAAGTGGATCATAACAGTTCCACTCCACAACATGAGCCGCCTAATGACAGCAGCGTTATTACTCACGGCCTGGTTTCCTATGCTTTGTGCCTGTGTTATTTTGTGTGTTAACGGCCCACCTACTTTCAAGGCCTGTATTATAGTAAGTGCTGATCTGCCTCAGTGTTATTGTGCTACCAGGCATGGATGCATTAAAGAAAAATGAATAATAAAACATTCATGCTACCCGCTGTAATACTGTCCATCCCATTAAACCTTCCAAACAGTACTGTTTGGAAAATGTCAGCAAACATGGCCAACGAAGTAGCTTACACACAACAACAAAAGGACAAGACATGCCAGAACACAGGACTTGACAGTAGCGCTAGGGAATACTATCCCCCCCAGACATAGAGAGACCCCCAGTTAGTTCAACTCCCCCAACATGCTACAATATTAATCATGAGTTTATGGCTTTAATATATAGTGTCAGTGGTTTATGGACTTACAAGTATGAAATAGGCTCCAATTTCATAAACTGTTTACTAATCTATGTGCACATATTCTTACCTGAATATACAGTATATTTCTAATATATGACAACTTGGGGGCTTTGTAGTTTCTCTATCAGGTGATAGAAGAAAAGATATCAGCTCAGCTATATAATTGCCTTTCTAAATATAGCTAAATCAAATGATTGATCGCCACATAGAGAGCTGGCAGCCAAAGGAAATTCAGTATTGGAGGCAGAGCTGTAGACCTAGACTCATTTCACCATGTCTCCTAGGAGTCACTGCACCACAGCAAAAAAGGTCCTTTGATTAAAGATTAAATCCCTGCAATCTACCACATTCTCAGCACCTCTAATCCACCATGCAACACAAGGAACTCAGCGAGTCAAAGTCACCGTTGAGACAAATATGCTGGAGATGATGTTGATGAAACATCCGAATTAGAGGGAGGAAGTACAAACAAAAACAAGAGGAAGCTTAAGTGCTAGAGAGGATGACGTGCTTTGGTTTTCATTGTTTCTCAGCTGTAGTTCTCATCCAGATGAAGGGAAAAAGAAGAAGGATGAGGGCAAAAGAGGATCTGTTTGTGGGAGAGATGTAGAGGATGTCAGAGTGTGGGAGGAACGAGTGTCCTCTTCATCCCATAAGAAGCTGACCTCACTTGCTCCCTAAGCTACTGTAGAGTAAAACTGCTTCATTCAGTAGCCTCAGTTGTCATGTTTGGGCTTTTGTACTCTATAAATATCTGCTTAGGTTCCGGCTGAGAGGGAACAAGCTGTACCCATCACCCCAAGGGCCAGAGAGGAGATGAAATCCCATGGAGATCCCATCAGCAACTTGCAGCCTCTCTGTGCAGATCAACAAAGGCTGATGGTTTCTATCATTCTTGAGGGTCTTGAGGTTTTCAGAAACACCATATATGTCTGAATGAATTGTTGGGTACCCTGTATCCAATGATACAAGGTACCTGATATACCTGATACAGGCCATTTTTGTTTGGTGGGGAGTGTTAATATTTTACTCTGTGTAAACATTATGGTGGTGGGGTCAAGGTCAAGGTCAAGTGTTTAGTGTCATATGCACAGTGAGGAAACGTGTTTCCCTGTACAATGAAATTCTTTGCCGTCCAGACGAATGCTACACAATATAGTAAGTGAAATATAATGCAGATACATAGGTAACACAAAATAAAAGTCTCAAAAATCTAAGGCGCTGTTAAACAGCCAATGAAAGAAGCATAATGATAAATACAACAAGAACACAATGGGGTGGGGTACTTTGCTGCTGACTACAGCTAAACTGACCAGTGTTTAAGTTTGTGCATGTTGGAGTGTCTAACAGGGTTAGCGACATCTTCTGTTCACCATTGCCTCCATTTGTGTGGTTTGTCACCTCAAATTTACAAAGACACACAACCAGGTGGAGTTTGAAATACTATGATTCTTAAAAATTTTTCCACACCTTTTTTGCCACCTTTATTGAAGGGGGGTCACTATCTTATTGGTAGTCAGATAAAGCAAAATCTAGATTTGTTCACACAAATATAACTTGTTTTTTTTTTGTTAACAAATTAGTTTGAACTACGTTTTCTAAATAGCTTTAGTTAATCAACCTGAAGTTCTCCCTAGGGCAGCGTTTCTGTAGTTCAGCTTCATTCAGTGTAAAGTAATTAGGAGCTAGCAAAGCTATGTCTTCAAGGCAGCCTCCCCTAAACTACCTGTACTCACACTGGTTACAGATTATTTGCTTAGTCTGGAATTGTTTTGTTTGTGTTTTTAACTTGAATGTGAACTTTGATTCTGTCTTTCAGTTTTCCTCTGCCCTGAATTTTAAGTCTGGTTTTGTACTTTTGCAATGTGTAATAAAACTGTATAGCTTTATCTGCAGTTTGGGTCCATTTCTTCTCAGTTTGCCGATTCACAATATGAAACATTACAAACTACTGTATGGATATGAAAATCTGAATTTTTGTTGACTTGGAGCCTGTTCAGCTCCTCCTCTTCACCTCTCTCTAGAGCACTGTGTGTGTGTGCATATGTGGGCAGCAACACAGTAGCAGCAAACTTTGGAGGGTACGATTTAGGTAAATCTAAGAATCAGAACAGACTCTCCATTGGATAACAACATTAAAAGTTTTGGATTGAGACTAGGGCCTAAAAACATGATAAGGATGTCCATAGTTGCAAGAAAATACACACTTAAGATGCAGAGAGTGGGCTTTTGGTGCATTAGCCTTGTGAACTCAAGTCAGATTACTCTGACCATTTAAAGCAGATGGTTAGAGAGCTTTGCTGGCAAATGCCCCGCTGTTTGATAGACTTCTCAAAGAATCTGAGCAACAACAAGAGCTCTGCTTTAATAACACTTTAATATAAATTAAATTTTATCAACATTAACAATGCTAAAACACTGCACACAAGGGATAAGGGAACAGAAGCAGCATATGATGTTGGTATAAAAGTATCATTAGAGTAATAATAAATGTCAGGATGTAATGGTTGGTCTGTGCACTGTGAATATGATTAGATGTAACTAGTCAGTTTGTAACTAAGAACCTTGTGAAGCATGAATAAAAACTAATGTCAGTGAGCTAAGGCAAGCATGACTTTGGTGTCCTGCCTAAACTAATATCTTGCTCCAAATAAAGCACAACAGAATAACTTCAGTTACTTATCACTGGTTCCGGGTCTCAGATTTGACAGTACTGATCAGGCTCAGTTGTTTCAAATCTTACAAACACAGATATGGGTCTCAGGTTTAAGTCAGTGCAGTACAAATAACTATCAGGGTTTTTGAATCACTCTTAGTCTGGTCCCTCCATGGGACCAATTTGCCCTGGGAGACCCTACCACGGGATAATGCCCCACGCAACACAGCTCCCAGGATCATCAGAACAGCTTTTTGCATCTCAGTAGCTCATATAATAAGGAATGCACCCCCTGTAAACCGCTCCACTACATTAAGGTGGCGATTCCAGGAGAGGGGCCATACACCTTATTGCTTAATTGCTGACTTATTAAAAAGGATGTTAGTACAATTAAAAAAAAGACCACAGCTGAGTGCCTGTTTACAACGAGGGGGGGGGATCTTTGTTCTAGTAGTGAAATTTTTATTATGTGAAGATTACTGTGCACTTTAATGGTCTTTCCCTGCCGAGTTCCCTTATAGGAATATGGTGCAGTGGTAAGTGCTGTTACCTCCATGTCAGAAGAGTAGGAATTCAAATCCATATGAAATTTTACTTTGAATTTTTTAAACTATTAAGACTGTTCCATAATTATCAAATTGTCAATTTAAATAACTGCAGATTCGTGGTGGTAATATGATTTGATCCAAACCCTTCTGAAAAAAAGATTTACAGGGGGTGCATTCCTTATTATATAAGCTACTGAGACTCAAAAAGCTGAGCATGACACTGTAGGATGTTCAATACTTTTTCCTCATAGTCAGAAGAATAGAGGCTCAATGTACTGAAACTTACATTCCCGTTTTTTTAAGCTATTTTGGCTGTTTCATAATTTACATACTGGTCCAAAGATATGTGGTGGCAACATGACTTGATCCAAACCCTTATAAAATAAAATTTTACAGGGAATGCATCCCTTATTATGTAAGCTGCTGACACTTAGAAAGGTCAGTATTACACAGTCAGATGTGCAGTGGTCAGTACTGTTGCCTATTACTCAGAGGAGTAGAGTGTTCGTAATCCACATGGGTAGAGTCATGTACTGAAATTTAGATTCCTTTTTCAAGCTATTTATAATGGTGCATAATTATCACACTGCCCATTTAAATAACTGCAGATACATGGTGGCAATGTGACTTGATCCAAACCCTTCTGAAATATAATTTTACTGCATCCCTTATTATGTAAGCAATTGTAATAAACACTGTTGGGTCCAAGTCAGAAGATTAGGGTTCCAAATCCACATGAAAGAAAAAATAGATAAAAGAATGCATGTCCTACATTAGACCTCACAGATTTAGTGTGGACTGACTCACTTTATATAATGAAATTCAACCTGCAGAGTGAGACGCACATACTAGAAAACACTCACAAAAACACTGTCAGTGTGGATAAAAGGTAACCTCCATCATTTTTTACAGTCTCTGAAGTAAAAGTCAACTTTGCATGTTTCTGACCTTGTCAGGTTTGCTCGGCCGCTCTGGCCTCCCTCACCTTTCCTACTGTCTCTTGCCCATTAACACTAATCACGTTCACCTGTTCCTCACTCCCTTATCACCAGCTGCACTTGATTAGGTTGCTCACTATATTACCCGGTTTCACTCCTCAGTCACTTGCCAGTTTGTTCTTGTCTCTAGGCCATTTTTTCTCCGTGCTGTCTCGTTTATTTATTTATTTATTTATTTTTTTGTATATTATTATTCCCTAGCTAGCTACTGTTTTGTGTTCTCCCCATGGACTGTTCCTCCAGACCGTGGCTCCACTCTCCCCTCCCAGGCAGGTCAATGCTCAGTCGCCTATCTGTTCTACTATTGCCTTCATCTCTCTGTCTCCACCTTCAGTAGCCACCATCACCACCGACCAGCCCAGGAGTGACCCAGCCTATGCAGCTCGGCCCAGCTCTCCATCTCCTCACCTCCTACTGTTGGTCAACACCCGGTTACTACTCATCGACAGGACTACGCACTATTTCCCTCTGTGCATTTTGTTATTTCTCATCATCACTGTACATAATAAATCACCGCTTGCATCGAAGTCGGCTACCTGGGTCCGCCTCTTTCTCGTTCGCTCACTGACAGGTGCGAACGGCACATAACAGACCTGTGCTCTGTTTACGCTACTCAGTTAGTGTCTGTGTAGTCCTAACAGCATGAAAAGCTATCGCAGACCTTAATGAAAAAAATCAACACAATCAGGGATTACACATTTGTAAAAATATACACATTTTATTGTCATGTATTATTTAATGCCATTATGTTAGAAAATTTGAATGAATGAATGAATGAATGAATGAATCTTTATATGAGCACTGAGGTGGATCCTAGGAAGCCACTTTGTGTCCAGATCCCAAGTTGAGAACAACATATCAGAGCCTGCCGCGATAATACAGGTGTAAAAAAGGCCATCTTAACTTCTTTGAAGCTTTTTGACTTTTGGCCATACGGACTTTATTGTCATCCTAAACAGAGTGGGGGAAAAAAACACACACAAACATATGTTTGTGTCTATCTTTATGAGGACATCCAGTGATATAATGCATTCCCTAATACCTAACTTTAACCATCACAACTAAATGCCTAACCACAACCCTAACCTAATTCTAAGCTTAACCCTAAAACCAAATCTCCCCCCAAACAGCCATTTGAAGCCTGAGAAAATGAGGACAGGCCAAAATGTCCTCACTTTCCCAAAATGTCCTAACTCCCGCGGTTTAAAATTCAAACCAATGTTCACAGTGCTGGCTATACAAGTACACACACACACACAGATGCACAGACTTTCCAAGCTACCATGCTGTAATGTCCATGGTGACAGGTGGAAAACAGTGTTTCATAAAGGCTGGCTCCCAGGAATTTATTCACAAGCTGTCATGCTCTGCAACAGGCAAGCAGTGCAGTGTGATGCATGATAACCATATCCACACCATGAAAGAAGATGCTGATGATAAAGTGCTGAAATAGATTACATCTGCCTGCGGAAGTTACAGCAGCAGGCTGCCTCCTGTCTGGCACAGACAGCCACAGTGAATCAGAATAGGATATTTGACATGTATTCTAGAGATCTAATCTCAGAATATCAAAGTGCTTTTGTCTGAAAGATGAAAGTTTTTTTTATAGCACTAAACACTAAGTGCAGCTCAGGCTTATGGGAATGGGCTTAGTTTTGCATGTATTTGGTCAAAAACCAAAACATCGAAAATTGTAACATTAGCAAAACTAACATTTTGATATGATAATGTTACTTGAAAAGTCAGAGGATCTCCAAAGTTGAAAAGGCCTGAATGAATACCAAAAGGATATAGTTATTCTAATAACAGAGAAATTATCTGCTAAAGTGTCGGGCCCAGATCAGGTTTGATCATCATCAACCATGATGCGTTTTTATTCTGACTGGGCTGTTGTTCCAATTATTAGTGGAATATTAGGGTCCATATAAATGCAGCTAATGTTGTGTCTACAGCTCACTCTGCTACCTCTAAGTGATCAAAAAGCAATAACAGGAGCAGAATTTATAGAATATCTGCTGGAACACACTGGAACAACACTCCACCACTTTTTTTTCTCAAAGTAAGAAGAAAGAATATTCACATAATCTGGTTGAAATAGTAAATAGGTGAGTTCCAACTGGGTTTGCCCTGGCCCACCTAGGCCCACTGAAGTCTGTAGGGACAAAACACTCATCCATCGCTTCACACACACAGATCCCAGCAGCAGAGCTGGTCATCATCATCATGCAATATAGTGTAAGTGGATGGTCAGGAAGCAGACAAGAATGCTCTGCTCACAATGCCCTCCAAGTGAAGCTTCTAACTGTTGAGTGGAAGGCAAGTGACTGGTACCAACATATCAGCAGCACATTATTCTAAAAAATCTGTTCAGATTGAGAAGATCACAGTTTATATCTAATGCCAAAGAAACAAGTAGTGTAGTTATAGTTTTTCTCTGTAGTAATTTAGAATCTTTTAACAAAAGGACATCAAGTGTAGCTTTTCTTGCTCTCTTCAACCTCAGTGTGCTCACTACAATGCTGGAGAGCACCTCCCACAAAGATGACAGTGCGGCTCACAGTAGCATGTACACATTCATTTTTCAAACACTGCAAACACAGCTGCAGAGAAGGTAAGGTAGTAACACAGTACTGAATCCTTACCAGGGGATCAACAGGTTGTACATCTTTGCCAGATGACCCTGCATGTTTGCCTTTTTATTATAGCCCAATGTATTAGCACCCCAGCCATCCAGCTAGAGTGGCCACATGTGACTAAAGTCAGTCTGTACAGATGGTCAGGAGACCAAAACTGATGTCTTATCATAGTCTTGCAGTGAATGTTTTCTTAGTTTTAATTGGGGAAACCATATTGTAGTTACCATGCAGATATACTGTAAAAAACAAATAACTATGAAAGCATCAGCGCTGAATGTAATCCAGGGTTTTGCAGAATCATCCAGTATCAACATTCTGTCTGTCAGTAAGGTTTGTGTAAGAAGTGCTCTGTGACTAGACACTCTCCGGTGCAAAAAGTTGAAACCGTGGTAACACAACCCAGATGACACTTGGGTCTATTGTTAATTTAAAAGATATGAAGCTGTGAGAAGTTTAGTTTAAAAAACAAAACAACTAGTCTAGCAGTTCCCCGCTGCTTCCAGTCTGGTACTGGTTGCACAGACATTAAACCCTAATGGATCTTGTCATGTGACATCAGAAGACAAATAAACTTGGGAGTTCCCAAACTATGGGACAGTTCCTGAGATAAATGAGATCCACACTCTGTGTCTGGAAGTTGCTTTCTTTTCCCTGCTCACAGCACTTCAACATGAACACAGAGGCGGAGTGAGAAGTCTAATCCAAGCAGACAGGCATTCCCTCAGCATTTTTCATCCTGCAGAAACGAGTCATTGCTAGGCGCACCAAAACAAGGGTCGTGTGAATTCTGTGTACCTTCTGGCCCTGTCTAATGTAACTGTGACCTGTAAGATGAATGAACTCTTACTTTTTTCTCTCTTATTCCAAATGCTAACATGCACATTCCTCTGGTCCCTTTCACTCTCTCCACACACACAGTGTTAAGTCCTACAGTGTGTCCTGGACACTAGAATTATCAGCCGTCACAGCAGATAGAATAACAAGCTTGAGCCTGGGGTGCCATGAGATTGCACTGGAATGTAGTTTTGAGAGGGCTATACTCACATGTTAGATAAAGCCTGGGTGTATACTTGTTTATACATGCACATACTGACCTGGAGGTAATGGGGACAAGGGAATAGATTAACCAGACAGCATTAATACCCCACCAAATGGCCACAACAGCCGAGGCTCTGCTTGGTTTATGGACTGAACCTGGAGTTGAGGATGATGCCATGACAGTCACTTATGTTTGTGCAGTGGAAGAAGAGGGAACATAAGGAGAGGACAGCTGTGGTGTTTCATTACAAAGAAACCCAGTGGGACAGAGATGCCATGCACGAACAGTATAACACCTCTGTCAGAATTTGGAGAAGATTTACACCACCTAGAGTATCCAATAATAAGAGACACTGCAGGGCACACTCATTAGGACATACTGTATTTTTATGTTTGTGACCAGCAGGTATAAGGAGCAGTGAGCCTCTAAACAATGTCACTGTGACTTGGCAATATTGTAGAATTCAGTATGTTATGATAATATTTCTATCTGATACCCATGGAGAAATTATGAGACAACAGGCCCCTGAACACAGACAGGTAAGAGGCTCCACCCCTCCTACACTTCTGGAGCAAGACTCACAGACTGAGCAAACACATCATTTACATATTGTTGTTTTGTGTCTTTTTGGGTCTGTTTTTAGACATTTTGTGTGTGATTTTTTTTCTTTTGCATCTCTCTCTTGTTGTTTTCCACCTTTTTTCACTTGTTTTGTGTCCATTTTTCAGTTGTTTGGCATCTCTTTGTAGTGTTGTAATTAGTTCTGTCTTTGGGGTCTTTTTGGTCTCTTTGCAGTCATTTTGTATCTTTTTGCATGTATTTTTTTTTTCTAGTTTTGAGGCTTTTTCTAGTTGTTTTGCAGTATTTTGATTGACTTACCAATGAAAAGGTTAACACATCCTTCACAGTTCTCTGATCTAGGGGGCCCCTGAACCATTAGGCCAACGGGCTAGTGCCCAGGAGGCCTGTTCAGTAATATCCAGCCATGCTGCTACTGTACCTACTGCTAACCTAACGCAAAGAAATCTTGCTCAGATGTTTGTCATAATAAGAACATGGTTGCTTTTACAAGATTTATGTCACATTATAACATTATATTTTTTATTTTATTTATATTTTTTGTTATTAAATACAAAATTATTTTACAATTATTTTTCAAGAAACTTTTCAGCCTGTAACATCTTTTTATTTCATCATACCACAAAACGTTGGTTATAAAACTATTTTGTTATAATGACATATTGACTTCTCATTAAAACAATGAAACAATTACATAATATATGTAAGTACTATTATCTATCACAAGTGGGCCCACAGACCCAAATGCACATGCAGTCTCCATACTGCCTAAAAATATCGTCTTAGCTAACTGTGCCCACTGTTGACCAGGTCACATACTCATAGACTGAAGTACCAGTTAAAGGATGCTTCAAGGCCCAGATATCAAGCAGACAAAGAAACTACACTCTTAGGTTTGGATTTGATGGTAGCCTCAAAACTTCACATTGTGGGTAACACTGTTGTTTTTCCCGTCCCCCGTCCTGCTACAGTCATGTTCCTGTCTTCTCCTCTTCCTCTGGCCGGTTGTGTGAAGAACTTTAGGCATTAATTCAGAGACAATACGTCTCTTCCCCCTCTTAGACTGCTGACTACCCCTCTCTGTAAGAAATGCAGCCACAGAGGAGACAAACACACTTTGTGCAACAAGTAGAGAGGGTCCAGCTTGAAAATATTGTCATTATTTAGTTTTTCAGTAGCACAGCACAAGAATAACATATCTCACTGATAGAATGTCCCTTTTGATTTCATCTACTCTTGGGAAATCCTTCCGAATTTTAATGCAGTGAAAATACAGCACAATCCCCTGTGCTCTGTTTCAACTGTCAATCTAAATTTTCTCATAATAAAAATAAATCTTTAAAAATCCAACAAGGCTGGAGAAGATAAATTTCTAGAACATCTGGAAGTTGAGATACAGCAAGAGCTATAAAATTCAAGCCACATGACCAAGCCAGCCATGTGTTAAAGGGTCAGATGAGTCAAGGTATGAAAGGGTGTTATATCTCCCAGATAGGGATCGGATGCATTGTAAGTGGATAATAAGTAGTGTCATAGACCACGCCTACTCTTTAGTGATGGTTGTTCCATTTTAACAGATGACACCTGGATCAAATTAAAACAAAAGACATGGAAGCCTTCAGAGAACACATCCACAAAGTGGTCAGCAACATCAAGTTCATTCAGGAGGATGTCAGAGGAACTAGTTTGGCTTTCCTGGATGGTTCCTTAGGCACTGAAGATGAGAAAAGCCTCAACTTCCAAGTATACAGGAAACCCATACACGCAGCCCAGTACTGACTCTTTGATTCTCACCATCAAACTGGGAGCACAAACTGGAAGTTATCAGGATCTACCAGGCTGAGAACCTGCCTACAAAGGCAGGGGGGGAAGGAGGAGGAGCACTAACATATCAAAGAAGCATTTAAACCCTGTGGGTTCCCAAATGGGCCTTTGTCAAAACCACAGGAAGATCCAGTAAGAACCCCTCTAAATCAGACAGAGAAGAAAAGAAAAGAAAGAATATGCCATTTACATTATGTCAGACTGGAACGACCATTACTAAAGGAGGTGGTCTACACCACCATTTATCAACCACTTACAATGCAGTTCTGAGATCCCTAACACACAATCCACATCTTGGCCCATGATCCTGATGAACCACATAATGTATAACAACTCCCATACCTGTCAGTCAGAAGTGAAGAAGCTTCTCCAATGAGAGGTGAAACATCTTCAAGAACCTCAAGCGAGTCCAGTTGCCACCTGCTGTACCGTCGTCCTGGATGACTCAGAGTCTCTTAATATGATTGTGTGTAACGTGTAAGGAGCTGTTTGTAGTGAACCCACATAGGATCTTAGTTGTGGTTATGAGGTTCACTCATCCCTCCAGTAGAGCGCAGAGACTTGGGGCGTCAATGCCAAAGAGCACTGAAACTGTTCTGGTGGCATATGGTGGCCATAGTATCTTACTAATGCTGTGTTTCCACTATTGGAACATAACAAGTGGTATACACTGTACTTCCCTCAGCCATCACCAATCATAGCCTCCAGGGTTGACACATACTGCCCTGCTTTGCTTTTTCCACTGTATTTTCTCTCTGTCAGTCTCTGTTTAGAGGAGAGAGGGGCTTCTCCTCCAGTCAGCTGTGTGTTTACACACAGCGCTTGTAACGCTAATGCTTGAGTTGTGAAGGCGCAGACATTTAATCAATCACCAATGACTCTTGTGTGCGCATGCTCCACCTCCTCCCTGTGGTCCTGGTACTTGATTCTAGTACTACCTCCTGAGGGGTGCTGAAATTTAGCTCCCAGAATGCACCTCTGAAGCAGGCACACCGCAGTGAAAACAAACACAGAACCCATGATGAGCGTTACTTGGTGCAACACGTTTCAGAAGGTTCCCATAAGAAACTTTGTTGGTTTGTCCCTATATTTGTCATCCAATGATTGTTGTAGAGCTGTCCCACAAGTGTCCAAAAAATAAAATAAAAAATTAATGCAGCCCCCCCTCAGAACACACTCTCATACTTACAACTAGGCTGAATGCAAGAACTGAAAATGGGCATTGTGTCTGTTTCTGATTGGATATTTTTGCACTGTGGTATGAAATAGATATTGTAGGCTTAATAGTGTATTTCGTGTAATAAAATCACACATTTATCTCAAGTAAAATTTGAAGAAAAGCTGCCTGTGTTTTGCTCTGGGAATAAAATGCTACAGTATCTATCTGCTCACATGTGGTTTCAGTCAGAAAATGCTTCCATGTGGCCACCCACTAGCGTTGCAGGGAGCACAACTGTTCCAGCAACAAAAACCTCATTGTAGGTTGGTGATCATCAGTTCAGCGACTAAAGCTTTGTTTTGCTGCAAAACTAGTTCATGACTGAGTTCAGCCCTGAGGCTCATAAAACAGATAGGGGTGCTACTTCCTGTTGTAATATCATAATAACTGTGATACTGTTACTCTATGAGGATGTATTAAAGCCATTTTTTTCTTCTAGGTTACATATACAGTAAATAAAATGTTTTTTATAACTAAATATGTAGCACATTTGACATGTGCAGTGTTGTATAACAATACCATAAATTAAATGGTTTACCGTCAAATTAAGATGCAAAACATTAACTGTTAATACAAACCGAGACATCAAGAAGAAGAATCACCGACTGATGTATAAAACGACATTTATTTACAAACATATTTTGCACTGATTACAAAGTTACAAAGATTGTCATTCTAAAATGTGATTCTTCTGTTGTCCCTAACTTGAATTGTACAAGTATGACATGGTGAGCATAAAAATACATGCACATATCTGTACACTCTGTCACCAAAATATATCTGGTTACAAAATACATTGCTCAATATAAACATCTATGGATTTCTGTTTCACCAGTGTTCATACAGTGGCTCCCCTTCACTTTTTGCACACTATATTGTGTTATAGATGTAACTGTAAATGGATAAAATTGCCATTTTTTCCGAACTCAACTCATTAGGACAAACTAAAAACACATTTTAGAGATTTTCACAAATTTATTAAAAACCCAACCATTTACAAAAGTGTTAATTCAGGACTTCATGGCAGCAGGTAGTGCCTCCAGTCTTCTTGGGACTATATTGTCTTTGGACATCTGTTAATGAGCACTTTATGGCATTCTTCCTGGCACATGCTCTCAGGCTCTGGATGAGAAGTGTCTGTGATCTGCCATCTTCAGGTCTCTGTGCACGTTCTGTGGGGCTTTGGCTGGGCCACTAAAGGACAGTCAGTCAGACACTTGTCCTGAAGCCACTGCTAAATTGGCTTGGCCATATGCTTCAGGTCAGGTCAGAACGGTGAACCCTCACCCCAGTCTCAGGTCAGGTGCACTCAAGGATCTCTTTGTATTTGGCTGCTACCACAATACTTCACTGTAGGGACAGTATAAATCAGGTGATGAGCAGTACCTGCTGTTCACCAGATATAGTGCTTGGAGTTCTGCCGACAGAGGCCAGTTTTTGTCTCATCTGAGGCCCTTCTTGCCCAGTGAGTTAATTTGGCCAGACAGCCAACTGTTGGAAGAGTCCTGGAGGATCCAAACTCCTCCTATTTCTGTGATTGAGGCCACTGACTCCTGGGAACACTCATAGATTTAGAAATGGTTTTATGCCTGTGTCCTGATCAATACCTCATTACCGTTTTATTGTACAGAGCTCCTTGGACAGGGCTTGGTTTGTGCCCTGACATGCAGTATGAAGTCTAGGACCTTATATACACAGGTGTGTGCCTTTCTAAAAGGATCAATCAATTCAATATGCCACAAGTCGATTCCAGTCAAGTTCTAGACACATCTCAAACAGGATATACCTGACCTCAGTTTAGAGCCACAGCAAATGGTCGGAATACTTTTGTGAATGAGAGATTTCAGTTTTTGCTTTGTAAAAAACCTGCCAGTATTTTGACAAACATTTTGATTTTGTCATTATGGATTATTGAGTGTAGACCGTTGGGTAAAAATGGCAATTTTATTAATTTTAAATTAAATCTACAACACAAAGTGTGCAAAACATGAAGGGGTCTGAATACTTTCTGAAGCCAATGTATTTCTGAGATGCACATTTCAAACTATTCTTCTTCTAGGTATTTTATAATAAAATAACAGAGCTGCTAAAGCTTAGCAAAAATAGACTGCAGTCTGCTGAAGGCGCTCTCTGCTGCAGGTTCTGCATCTTCAACAGCAAATACTGATATGTGATTGCTGACTCTGTATATAGTGTGGAGAAATATGTGTTTATCTTCTTATAGCAGTAAAGGCTAAATGAGGGTTACACCCCAATCGTTTTGCAAATGTCCTGGCGTGTCTGAGGTTAAGTTAGTGGCATGAAACTGAAAAGCTTGAGATCTGCCAAGCGCAAAGACAAAGTATTGAGTGAGTCAGTGACAGTCTGCATGCAAACAACATCTGGAGAGTTTGGTTGAAGAGTCTATACTGGAACAACACATGATCACACATTACTGTTTGCTATAACAGAAATAAAGGGAGAAAAGAGGCAACCTTGATGTGTGCCTCAAAAAATAAGTTGATTTGTGAATTGCTTGAACCTAGAGTTTAATAAACAAAAGAAAAAGTAAGGGAAACCCTGGTGTGTGCAACAAGAGTGTGAAAACAAATTTTTAGCACCACAACCAGTAGCTAATATGAAGCTTGACGAGATACTAGGTTATTAGAATCTCAGCCTTTAAAAAGCAAATGAGTTTGTGGGAGATTTCTAACATTGACCTTTATAATTATTTGGTGGATATAGTTTTCATTTTTAAAATTTAAGCCACTATGGGTAGCATTAAAATCCTTCATCTGGCATCATGCAGTAGCATTATCAAAAAGACTGTGGCAGATGATAACGCACACCACTACACTCTCACAACCTTCCAACTCAGGGACACAGAAACAAGATCTGAAAACCAAATATGGACCTCTAGTTTCATGATAGTATCCTACAGCAGTATGCGTTAATGGTATGTGTAAAGCCAACAATAACAAGACTGAAAAGGGTATATATTTATCTGTGATAAACAGCTGATAGTGAACTTTTGAGGCAAATACTGATATCAATTTTTGGGAGTTAAAAAAAATTAGAACACAAATTATCATCTGATTGTATTGATTTTTTCTTCTACATAAGCTCAAAATACAAACAATCATTTCTGGCATTTCTGTAATGCAATCATTTATTACTTATCCATTATTCATCATGACTAATAGAGTTCATAAAAGCAGCAGGAGATGTGTTGTATTATTCAATAGGACTGCATTCAAAATTAGAGCAGTATTCAGCTGGGAATAACGCCATTCAGGATTGATAAATCTAAAAAAAAAGGGGGGGGGGGGGTTTGTTGTTT
>NW_018127905.1:2225258-2227774 GCF_001952655.1 Monopterus albus | reverse complement strand
AAAAAAAAAGGGGGGGGGGTTTTTGTTCATTTACTTTATCATTTCAGACCCTATTTAAGGATTTTATTAAGTCTCAAAACTTACCAGTGGTTTTTATGAAGCCTAATTTTTAAAGTTTCGTCTTATGATATTTCAGACATTATCACCATTTTCCACATGTATTTTGGTTTTCAGTAAAAGTCTCAGCATAATATTACAGGGTGTGTATGAGTCATATTGAAGGCTTTCCACATAACAGTTAGAGCAGACAGAATATTCATAATACAGACATATGAATATTTACAAGGCGACTGTGTGTGCCAGCGCAAATGACAGAACGCACTGCTGTAACCGCTGCCACTGTAAAAACAGAGGCCGACACCAATTGTCACTGGAACTGGATTGTTTTCCACAAGCCATTCACTTGTGCCTTCAGAATATCACTGACACAATGATAACATGTACTGTAAAATCTACACATAGTGGCTTTAATCAAGCTGAAGTATGCTTAAAGTTCTCTATTATCAATTTTTGATCAATCAACATTCACTAACTGCTGGATTATTGGGACATTTAGGATATTAAATAGGGACACAAGCAAAAAAAAAAGTGGGCAAACAGTAATTTAGGTTATGGTGCGTCACTAAAACTCTCCCAGACTGATTAAAATGGACTCACAGGTCTTTAAGGTGATCCACTGTGTCTTAACATATGAATAAAAATGTTTGGAAGTATTATTTTATAGCAGAGCTCAGGCAGGAATCTCAATTATATATATTCTTAGGTGTAAGAAACATTTAGAGCAGAGCAATCAAATGTTCATGGTATAAAAGATATGAAGCAGAGGTTCAGAGAGAAGGACAAGTGGCAGGATGAAGTAAAACTACTTTCTACTCTACTGTTTATTAGGAAACTAGCAACAGTGAGAGTATGACCACAAATTCCTCCTCCCTGCATGACTCCTCTATTTGGACATAACTGTGCAGAAGCTAAAGGAAAATAAGTTACAGTGAATTAGTTTTCCAGTGACAGATGGCTGATAAACAGAATGGTTAGTTCGGTCAGTTTCCCTCAGTGAGTCCGCAGCAGCTCCGCCTCTGACAAAGTGCTCTGACACCCTCTGCTGGCAGCTTCAGGTAGGTATAGTACGACACACACGCCCCGCCAAGGGTTTGTAAACTTGCCAAGAATCATCTGAATCAAGAATCATACATGTATGACCTCATTTCATCCAGAACATCTACTGCTTTACTTGCTCAGTAACATATAAAATAGATCCAAAAGCCTCCCCATATATAGGATTTATTGCTGAAGACCCAAGCAGCCCACTTCTTCTTCACAGTATTATAGCTTATAGAGTGCTTCTGCCATTTTGAGTACTTCTGCCACTGAGAAGCGCCTTGAATATAACCAACTCTAAGCTAACAATAACTTAAATAAAGTGGAGTGAGAAGTTAAAGAGTCAGTCAGAATACTCTGAGATAATTATGTATGTCTACAATTCAGTTGTCTCACAGCAAAGACACCAGGTGGTTGTGCCTCTATAAGGAAAAATCAACATTTTTAAATAAAAAAAGCCAATAATGCAATCTGATATTCCCTTTAGAGCATGTAAAAATTACAAGTTTTTGCAGAAGTCTAGTGCAAACAACTGTGACTGTCCAAAGTCAGATGTTAGACATAAACAGTTAGTCTTATAGCTTGTTACGACAACACTTCACAACAACCAAGGTTGCTAAGGTCTGGCAAAGCAGAACTGCACAAGGCAGCCACTGGAGGATGTCACGTATAAAGTCCATGGTTTAACCATATTATCTAAAGCACTTACATGGAAGGGAAGCTAAAAAAGAATCTCAGAGTGATGAGCCAAACTACCTGGTGTCTAGCAGAGGTACTTTGGTATGCAACCTTGATTTAAATCGAGTGCACGTCTTTCAAAATTTAGAACTGCTTTAGTGCTCACACTACCTTCTCCTGTGTGGGGTGTTAGTAAAATGCAGTGAGACTCTGATCGGTTACATGTCCCTGTGTTTTACTGGTAAACTAGGCTACTGTTACACCTGGTGTTAAAAGACAGGTTCAGCTGGTCTTAATATAATATTAAAGTGCCCATATGCATGTGAAAATAGGTCTTAGACAGTGTAACTTCTCCTACTCTCCACACAGACACTGAAGGTTTCCACAGGGAATACAACTAATGTATGCTGTAAGAAATGAGGGGCAAAATACACAGCCCTTGTTCTGTGTGCTGCAGTGTGCTGTTAGCATAGTTGACCAGTATGTGATGTTTACACTACAAGTCCTTCGATTGCACAACTGGACGGGCAAATTGAAGTTGTTTCCAATTTTATGAACAGTCCCTCGAGTTTGGTTTCACATACAAATAACTGCTTTAGATAATTGTGGCTAACTGTGGACTTAGTTGCAATCTGTATGATCATCTGTTGCTGCCCTATTGGGTGGCTCTGCAGCTACCTGTGACAGTGTTATCTGAGCTGACATGAATAACGGCCAAACCTTATGAATGGAACAAAACT
>NW_018127905.1:2220290-2225248 GCF_001952655.1 Monopterus albus | reverse complement strand
TGAGAATGTCAAGTAGTGGTATGCAGTGAAGTGGTTGGAGCATTGTTGCCTCTATTAAACTACACCTGAGTACTGGGGTCTTACGTTCCCTTCAGTTAGTAGCAATATACTTATAACCAACTCGAATGAGAGTAGAAGGCTGGATCGCATCTTTTAAATCTATAGATATACAGTGTATGAGACAGCCTAAGAAATCACAGAACCAAATTTTAACAGTGACTGGGTTAGAAGCTACAAGCTCCTATAGGCAAGATGTCTGGTACATGACAACAAGGTTTAGAGGCCAATAACATATAGCAAACTCCAGCTTTAAGCCCAAAACATACTCTGTCTGCGCACGAACACAGATGCTTAGCATCTCCACAAATGTGTCCCCTAAAATCATAAGTGCCCGGTCACACAACAAAGACGCACAGCGGAATTCTTTTGAATGTAGAACCTCGGGTCTTGGAAGTGACTAGTTACAGTCCCTTATTTTATTTTAGTTTATTTTTGGTAAAGGTCACATTGATTATGTGAGCACCAAACCACAACCCTGTTGACGATAGCACCATATGATTATGTAATAATGCAGGACTGTTGATATTGTAGTTTATAGCACCTTCAGAGCTGTTGTTTGTTTCATTCGGTCCAGACCTTGGAAACCTCTTGTCACACACTTTTAATGGATTTAATAAACTGCCTAATTACACGGAGCATACAAACACAATACACCTCAGTTTTAACAGCTTTTGAGTGTGGGACTAATCATGGGAAAGACCCTTTCGAAGCATTCCCTGTTTGGTTGTTTATTCTGCAGCAGTTTGACTGGCAGCTTTCACACCAGCCCAAACAATCCACATACCAAAGAGGTGTGAAAGCCCCCTAAATGGTACAAATTAACCTAGCCAAATTTGCAGTTAATCACTTACAAACAACTGATACAGGCTTTGAGGGTCCCAGAGCAGTTGCCCACTTTGCCCAGTTGCTAAACTAGCTGTGCTCAACGATAAGTGCCAACAAGCAGCTTTGCAGCTGGTCAAGAGTGTGAACTCATGAAAGTGAACTCTATATGAAGGCTTTGCACATACTGACTTTCCTCCACAAGCTCATTTTTAGAAATGCCTGTGTGATCGGGCACTTAAGAATGTCTGTCATTTGTGTTCGCAAACTTAGAGCATGTTTCAGACATTAGGAACACCCACGCAGCTCGAACACCGAACAAACTACCAGCACTGAATCCTGCAGCGGTATATAACTAACCATCTCTCTCTTTTTATACTAAAAGCTGAAAGATTTGCTACAACAGCAAAGTCATAAAGTCTGAATTTAGATAAAGAAGAAATCCAGCTGAAATGTCACAGTTAAAAAACAAGCAAATAAGATTAAAAAGAACTGCTGGTAATGTCGATTGCATCCCTGAAAAAGTGTCGCCCAGTGGTGTCATTTTTCTGTTTCATCATGCCAAGGATCGCTGCAACATTCTGACACTCCGGTGCAGCTACAACAGGGTTATTTGCTGTTGAACAATCATACAGGCAAAAACCCACACAGAAGAGACAAAGATCCTAACAACTCCGTGAGCCCCACTTTGGGTCATGTGACTCAGTTTATGAGGGTTGTGACTCTCACTGCTTTCACCAAAACAACTGTACAACAGCTTCCAGCTGTGATTTCCATGTCTTCTTCAAAGGACAGCTCTGGTTTATTACAACCTGGTAGAGTTCTACAGGGGCATTAAAGCTGGTGTGTAGAAATTATTTGTAAAAGTTCTTTTGCTTTTATGGTTTTAGCACTTGTTCTATTTTGTTGCAACTTGGTCACTTACATGACTCCAAAGAATATACTTTATATTGCTGCCAAACCCAGGCTGTACCCGCTTTTTAGATCTAACTGAGCTTGACTGCTACTGCTAAATATAAAGCCTAAAACAAACCTGAGACCTGAAGCTATTTTGCTTTCCTTTATTCATTACTGGCCATTAGCTTACCAGGCTTATGCAGAAAAAAAAATCTACATTTGAAAATAAACCTGAACCCAACTCCAAAGCTTTTGCAACAAAATGCCCTTAACCTGACCTGAAACAATACTTCATGAAAACCTGACGGGAAGCCGAACCCTACCACGCAGGTCTTATTTTCATAGTTTGGGCCATCATTACCACTGGTTATGAGTGGAGAGAACCAGAGTCGTGCAGGCTGTGAATAAACCAACAGTTTATCCCACTTTGTCTGGGAATCACACTGGATGTGGCATACAGCCAGAAGAAGCAGTCACGTTTCAACAGTTGGCATGTGGGATGTGGTTAGCAAATGTGTCTGGAACATTATTTGTAATATCACATGTTGGAAATCAACTTAATGTTTAAAAGGTATAAATAATCGCTGAATGATGGCTCAGAACTACAAAAATAAAACTAACAGCAAATAAACCCAAATTATCCTGAAGAGTAAGACTGTGTGGAAAATGAGTACACCAAAAGGGTACATTATGACACCTCACCACAAATTGATGAGATCTACCAGTGCAAGAGGATCTGAGGAGGAACTGTCCATCAGTGCTGTGTACATCTACACTACAATCACATATCAGGGTGGCAGCGTAGCACAACAATTACATAACAGAGAGTCTCGGGTTCACTCCCAGCAACATGAACCACACCTACTCAAGAGCTTGTATAAGAGCTGGTTCAGTGAAATATGTCATGTAAATGTACTTGACATATTATGGGTTCAGAGACCATAAAAACTGGCTACAGAGTTCCTCACCTCTCCACGGGAACGTAGCCCACATGGCTGTTAGCGTCGTTGGTCCAAACTGGACCTGGTCTGAACTCCAACTGGCAAAAATAAAAATAAATACAACAACCTCAACTGCTTTATCAGCAGAAGCTGACTTGACAAAAGCAGAGAAGTGGGAGGGGACTCAGGAGAGGCAGAGAGAGCTGGTGAGGGTGCAGATTGGTGTAGGGAGGACATAGTAGAAGGGATCAGTGAAGGGCAAAAGAAAAAGGAAAAAAAGGAGGACCCCAAGCAGATAGGAGGAGAGAATGATGAGGCGATGGGGGTGTTCCAGGGCTGCGCTGATTGCGGGGAAACCCATGTAGTTACAGAAGGAGTGGCAGAGGACTGGACCCATCAAGTGGCCTGCAACAACATAGTAAGGAGGAAACATTGACACCATGTTGACCACTTTACAGTAGAGATATGGAAACCACAAAGGAGAAATCCGAGCTACAAGGACCAATGATGTCATTTAGATCTACTGTTTAGAAGCATTATGGGTTTTTTTAAAATGCAAGTTACAGCTACACTGGATAAAGAGAGGTTGCTCAGGTGAAACACTGTCCTCCAACATGTAAGAATATCTACCCACTAGCTACACCCACTTATCATTGAGGGTCAAAGGAGGCTGAAGCCAATCTGAGCTGACCTTAAGCAAGACATGCTAAAACATTTAGCCTGAGCATTTCTACAGCATTCCTCTGCACATAAATCATTGCCTAATTGGAAGTAAGGTCTGTGGTTAACACAAGATGAAGTGGCTAAATGAGACTTCAGGGATTGTCGAGGACATTTAAACACCATCTTGCCAGACATAAACACTCATTTACTTACTAGCCTGCCTTTATAATCTTGCCATGTTTATACTCGTACACTTGCAAACTATTCTAACTGACAGCCATGATCACTAGCTAGATCAGGTCACGTTAAGAGGAAAGGATTTTGTAGAAGAGGCAGGCGCACTAAATCAAGTTACAAGCTGAAAGCTTGGTGATCCTTAGGTTTTATAGTGAAACCAATCAAATTCAAAGATTGTTCAAAGGCTATTTGCAGGCAACAAAACTAAAAACTTGGAAGAAAATAGAAGATTGTGCTTTTAAGTACAAGATGCAAATGAAAGCTTCCTACCTGTTCTGATGAAGATAAAGGCAGTGTAGGCCCCAAACACGGCTGTGTAGGAGAACTGGAACACTGTTGTAGACCAAACAAAAGACGGTTCATCAGCTTCTTCCTTTCATTTCACTATCCTCCAGGCAGACAGTGTGATACACTGTAATCTATGAAAAGATGACATCATTAAAACACTCACCAGCAGAGAGGAAGATTCCTGACAGCGTCCCCTGTCTGAACCGCAGCAGCTCGATCACATGGTGGAAGTGAGCTGGAATAGACCCAGAAATACACCGACATGGATCAACTGTGCAGCAAACATATGAGTGGCAGCTATTCTGTCTGTGCCAAAAATGTTGAGATATCCATTAGCAATGTGTCTGCTGATGTGACTACAAAGTGCTTATCACTGCTATTTGGAATGAGAATGAAACCTATCCTATAAACAAGACTGTCATCACCGCATCAGCTTGACATGGCTAATATGTCAGGAAATATCCACACAGACGGCACAAACAGCAACATCAGCTTTCATTGGTGTGTTCACCTGATGATTTTAAGTCCAACATTCACTTCTCTTCTACAAACTTTTTTTGAGTGTTGCAGACATCACATTCAAAATTCATTTATATTTACAAGATTCAATGAAGTTGGTCAGTGAAATCACTGAGAACCTTTTCTTTATACTTTTGTCACTTAAATAAAGGTTCAGGTGAATTAACAAATGACAGGTTTGATTTTTTATTGCATTTCAGAAAATGTCCCGACTTTTCCGGAAATGGGGCATGTAGCTGTTTGTTGGTCTCCATCAACTCCTGAGAATATTATCTGGCTCTTTAGCTGCTAAAGGCTCCAATATGTTCACTGGCTTTTTCTGGTTTGGGCACTCTTGTTCCAATAAAGCAAAATCTTAAGACTGCAGCATACAATAATACTGTAGACATAAGTGTTCTTCCAACAGCTTGTCCATCTATCCATCCATTTTCCTCCGCTTATCCGGGACCAGGTCGCGGGGGCAGCAGTCTAAGCAAAGATGCCCAGACCTCCCTCTCTCCAGACACTTCCTCCAGCTCCTCCGGGGGAATG
>NW_018127905.1:2192199-2219531 GCF_001952655.1 Monopterus albus | reverse complement strand
CTTAGCAAAGGGCCCCGGACCCTGTACTCCCGGAGCACCCCCCACAGGGGGACACGGTTGAATGCCTTCTCCAGATCCACGAAACACATGTGGACTGGTTGGGCAAACTCCCATGAACCCTCCGCCACCCTGAAGAGGGTATAGAGCTGGTCCAGTGTTCCACAGCCAGGACAAAAACCACATTCCAACAGCTTGTATTTGTCCCTTTCCTGCTTCAACGTGACAATGTTGCTATGTAGACGAATCCTGATATTGTCAGTGCTCACCCACTCCAAAAAAGAGAGGGCAGGTAAAAATGGCAAGAGAAGGGCCGGCACAGGGCACCAACATGGGCAGCATGCAGGCCCTGAACACCAGCTCCTCTGTTAACGGTGCCACCACCTGATTCCTCAGCCAGCGCATGTCACTAAAACACAACGTCCAGAACCACGGGTCTGCAGGAAGACAGAGACAGAGGAGGTTATTTCTTCAGTTGTAGCAAAAGCGCTTAATTATAGTTTACAGACCTGCTTTACACCAAAATACAGCCTCAGGGTTTAGAAATTAGCTTTTGAGTTGTGGTGGAAACTGCACAACAGAAAATATAAGAAACTCAAAGATAAAATGTGTCACAAGCAACAAGATTTAAAGGGGTTTGAAAAAGCTCTATGACTATGCAGTTGAGAAAAAGAGGGCAAAACCCAGCAGGGTGGCTGTCTCACCGAAGGCCACCCTGATCCCATCCATGAAGCTCCAGGGGCAGTCCATGGCCAGCTGCATGAGAGGGCCCAGAAACAGGACCTGCAGCACATGTAGACAGCAGCTCTGATTTCACCATTTAAAGCAGCCCAGTGATCGCTACATCTGATCATCTTTTGCTATAAAAGCAACATAAAATTTATCATTATGCCAAGCCCACTACACCCAATAATGATGAGGAACACAGCTGTGGGGATTCACTACATTGTAAAAACAGCGTTATTCATTTTACCATACCACACACAGCAACAGTATATGGCAGACATATTTGAAAAGTTACATTTCTGACCAATTCCAAACTCTCCATTTACTTTTCCATTATTCATCTGAGCTTTATGTTGAAAAATTAAGGTTGATACAAGTCATATCAAGGCATTTCGTAAACTGACCAGCACCAACTATATAGCACCTGATGGATTTCTAACTCAGATTGAGCTAGCTCAGAGCTGTGAGGAAAAAACACTGCATGAGGCAAAAGGACAGGTACGTGGTGGTGATCTTAAAAAACAGGACATTAGTTATTTTATTTAAGACTGGCTGCTGATTTGGTCCACAACATGGTCACCAGTCAGAAAGGTGGCAGTGGGGATGGTGACACAATTTGTCCTCTGTGAATCATAACGCAGGGATTCCTAATCAGACTGGTAAAGCCACAAACAATACTCGTTTTTTACCAACACGTAAACATTTTTGTTCACATATTTCTTTGCATACTTTGGGTAAATCCCAGTTCCCTTAATTGCATGCATGTTTCCCTCACTTGTATCCTTTCCTTGTGTCTTAGTCTCACCCACGTAAGATTTGAGGAGAAGATGCAAGGAGAGGTGTTGAGGAAATGTCTTCAGACAGACATGAGACATTCTTTGCTCCAATCCTTCATCTGAAGCATGCAGTCACCAACTGATTTCTGATAAAGGGGCATGTTGGTCCATAAAAGACTTCTGCAAAAGAGGACCTCGTGTATCCTGGCTCAGGGCTCCACGCTCCTCAAAGCAGAAATAAGAGCTTTTGGGCATCCTTCAAGATGGCAGACTGGAACAAGTTCCGGGTCAAGCAAGGAACAATTAATGAAGGGAGGAGGAATTTACCCCTTGTATGTATTTAGAGTTTTAAGTATTTCCATTAGGAAGCAGATTCAGGCTTAATCATCCCTGACCAAAAATGCAACACCTTCCTAATGAACTTCCACTTTTCCCATAGCAACACTCCTGAGAGTTACAGTATTGCTGATGTAGAGATCCAGCAACCTGTCTCTTCCACCTCATACAGTATCATTGTCTCATGCCTCTTGCTTTGCACCCCAATACCCCTGAACCCCACCCCCCCACCCAAACTCTCCATCAAGTGGTGCCTGAATCACCATCAGCAGCAGCAGCGGCACTGAGGAAGGTGTTTCTTACCATGGTGAGCAGAAGAGGAAGTATGATGGCAGGAATGAGGCCCTCAAACCGAATCCCCATGAGAGCCAGTAATGATGGGCCACCCTGACACAAAAACACACATGTGCAAAAACAAATAATACAACTGCTAATGTGTCAGACAACAAAATTAGACAATAGTAGATTAAGAAATTTAATCCTCTGGTATTACAGCTGAATGTAAAGACAAAGTAGTCAGTGGTTTCTGAGATATGGACTCACCCTGGCACCTGTGAATTCTCTCCATGCCCACACAAAGAGAGGGGACAGACCTGACACGATCAGGACACTTGTGAAACGTCTCTTTATCACAGTGGGGTGATCCCTGAGAATGGACCAACAGTAATCACACATTGCACATATGCATGTCACTACACCAAACCTTTCCAAAATGTTATCATTTTAATGCTCTTTTGCTTCTCACTTAGTCTGTGGAGTATTAGCAGTCACCACTTCCTTCAAGTATACGACAGCTGCCATCTTGGCATCTAGCAACCAGCTCAGTAGCTACTGAGTAACTGAGTGACATATCAAACCACCAATCAAAGCTGTCAAATCAAACACACCCCTTTTTATTTCATCAAATACCTAAATAATGACCACTTGTACACACAACAGCATGATAATATCTACCAAAAAGCAGCAGAAATCACCTCTGGAAACATTTTTTTGATTTGTACTTAAAATGTTTTATTTTGGCTCATGTCCCATCCGCTAACATGGAGGCGGTGGGTTTTAATGACCTATGCTGTAACCAGCCACCAGGGGGCGATCAGCTCACAGTAGCCCATTGGTATTGTTTCGGGAGAGGTGTTTCATGATGTAAAGATGGAAATGGAGCCAGGATATAAAATTCCAAGTCACACCACAATCTCAAGATACACAGTACAGCTGCATGACAACACAAGAAAATATAAAGACCATACTAAAGAATAAGACACTGTCTGTGTCACCTACCTATGACATGATATGTTGTGCATCTGAGCAATAAGCAGCAGCGGCAGCATCATTTTTGAAAAGATGTCCCATTTGGAACTAGAGCTGGATTAGAATATTCGACTATCTGGATGTTCGTCCATTGGGTAAGTTAAGTTTTCAATTTGGAAAAGTTATTATTATGTACTAATGATTAAACATGTTCTCTGTAAAGCATTCTTGTCCAGTACAAAGTGTGCAGCTGCACTCATGAGGAAATGTGGAAAGGTGTTGAATCTTATCAAAACTTGCTAAAGGCTGAAGTTCTGTGGGGATGTATCTAGAGATAGGGAGGGGAACTCAAACTCTGTTACAAGAGTGTGCTTTGCTGATACTGGAAACTGGATGATAAAGATCATATAAAAGAGAAAGCACTGTACTTAGTGTTTTAGTGCATTCAGAAACAAACTTGATCTGTGTTTGACTATATTCTCTTGGGCAAGAATAAATACTTCACACTTGCAACTGAACACTTTTTTCATGTCTCATCATAAGAGACATGACAATTTACTTTACATTAATGGTGCCATCTTCGAGCTGATGTTCTACCATGTAACCAGCGTGAACCCGGAAGAAAACAAAAATCTGATGGCGAAGAAAAATGATCGTTCACAATGAAGACACTACAAGGACATCTAACTGGAGACATGACAAGATTCGTTGAACTTCTGTTGTTAACAGCTGGTGTCAGAATCATCAGACAAATTTAAGGTATTGCAAGACACTTGGACATTTATGACCAAACTACAAAGAAAACAGTGGCAGCACAGAAACCAAATATTATTAGTGAGCTGAAAGTTTTTGCACACAAGGAATGGGTTAAAATTCTAAATGAAAGGCGTCAGAAACTTGAGATATGACCTGAGTTGATTATGTTTTTAGTTAAATGTTATGCACATCACCACAATGTCTTGCAGGGTAAGGGGCTGAATAATCTGCATTGCAACTGTGGGAGTACAAATAGGAAAAAAATATATGTTTAGACAGAGGCCTTGGAAATATTATTACCTTGTGCACAGCTTCCACTGCAGCAGTGGCCTATGGGAAGTGGACTCAGGAGAAACTGTCTACATAAAAGCTGTTTTGCCGTTTAATCATAAAACACCTCTGCACCACGTTGTTGACTCACAATAAACAATAAAGCTGAAACTCAGTGCACCACCGAAGTTACATAAACAAAGTGTGCGGGTGGCGGAAGAAGTTGGGGGACTTCAGAATGACAGGTCCGTCCATCAATGGCTGCAGCCGCAAATCCAAATATAGCGCCTCATCACTGGCCACACGGAGGCGCTATTGGGGTCACTATCATACAGTATGATCAGAAGGAAGGTGTGTGATCTTTATGACTTACATGACAGGTACATTTGTTACTTAACGTAAAGGTTCATTGAGTGTCTACCCAGAAACTTAAAGATAAAACTAAACAGTGTCAGGATGAACAAATTATAATTAAATGATGTGTGGTAGTGTAATAAAATCATGTGGTACTTACACAGCGTTATCTATCACACGTTTAGCCAAAGCTCACCTTGGTAGGTCACTCCTCCACACGTACAAACTTCCAACATAAGAACAAGCTAGCAGCAGGCAGGACAGCACTGACACCCAGCATAAACCTTCTGGAGGTACAAAGTCGCCATTGACAGGTTCCATCTCCTCTGCCAGAAGGTTTGATGATAAACCCGTTTCCTCTGCCATGACGACGGCCTGCTGAGACTAAACCAGACAACTACTGTGCACCGGGACGGCTGCTGGACCATCTAACAGGATGAAACATCATTAACACGAGCTGTACAGTTGTCTAAATTCTTCTTTCCAAACGTGAGCTAACGTACCTAGCTACAATGCTAACTGCTCCGGCGCTGTATATTTACATCACTACATGTTTCTTTTTCTCTTCTTCTTCGTTTTTGTCTGACATCTTTAATAGTGCACCACTGCCACCTTGTGGGCTTACTCGGTCATTCATTGTTCATGTCTCTTAGATTCGCGCTATTAGTTTTGATCTACTCCAAAAACAACTATTGATGGGTTTAAACCATTACCTCCAGTTCTTTTTCATAAACGCCAGAATTAAATCAGTTTTACACTCCTGACTCATTTCAAGGCAGAGTTCTTTCTAAAGCTGAAAGTTTCTCTGCCTACTTCAGTTAAATTGATTCACTTTTATTTACATTTAGAATTTAAAAGTGCAAGCTATCTCTAACCATATACAAGATATATTTCAGTTGTCATTATAGAGTTTCAGATGATTGATTATATTTTCTAGATAACCTGGTTAAGAAATTTTATCTCTAAGCATTAATTCCCTGACACAATATCAGTGTGACAATGTGATTTTTAGATATAAAAATGGGGGGAGAGAGATTTGGAGATTTTGCTTCAGAAAAGAGAAGAGTTTTGGATTGTTAAACTGGACACATTAAGCCAAAGAGGATTAAAGGAGGATTTGGATTTGAAGCCAATTCTCTCTATTGAGTGTACTGGAAAATATTTATTCTTCACTAGTGCGATATATTATATCCAAATGTAGTTAGGCCTGCTTAGCTTGCTAAAATGGGTTATTCATAAAATTAAATGATTTAAAATCAGCTGGATATTGAAGGATATACAACTCATTTTCACACTATTGAGTTACTGAGATAATAAATACATTTAAATATGTATTTATTGGAGACTGTGATTAAATGAAAATTGTGATGTCAGATTTTTTTTTCTTGTGATTTTTCTCTTTGTAACTTCTATACTATTGATCTTTTATTTAAAAAAAACCGAAAAGGCTTGTTTGGTAGATGGATCTATGTAGGCTATTGTACATTTATGTTATTGAATATTTTTCTGTATTTTTTGTAATGACTGGAACCAAGGGGAGTAACAGTGTTATTGAAGGGTATGTTGTTCATATGACTGTATATAAGGAAATCAGAAACAACCTTAAGACATCACCTTACTAAAGACACCATAGGTGAAAACCTATGCAAAAGTGAAGCCAAAATATCATGAATACATTGGCTGCCATCATGGCATTCTGCAACCAGATTCACCACAGTAGCCTTCAATAGTTGAGTAACGTATCAGACCACCAATCAAAGCTGTCAAATTATCTGAAATATATACCCCCTTTTATACCATTAAATTACTTTTTTAAAACAACCTTACCAAAACAGTGACCACTTGTACACACATTAGTGTGATAATATCTGCCAAAAACGACAGAAATCACCTCTGAAAAAAACACTTATTTGATTTGTACTTTGAGTTTTTAGTTTGGCTCATGTCCCATCCTCTAACATGAAGGGAATAGGATTTATGACCTATACTGCAACTAAGCCACTAGGGGGAGATCAAGTTACGTTGGCTTCACTTCTGGGAGCTGTCAGGCTGCTCATCTTTTTATATAGTCAGTGGTGAAAGGTTTGGAGCACAGGGCAGGAGTCGTGGGATGTGTTTTTATCTTGATGGATATACTTTGAGACACACTGGTCTTCATCTTGCTCTGTGTGTTCTCAAGAATGAAATAACCACAAAACGTGTGCACAGCTTTTATTCATGAAACTATTTTTGAACAAATAACAAATTTACAGCTAAATCTAAACATATTTGTCCTGTATGCTCATCTTGTCAGCCTGAAATCTAATCAACAGTTCAATTGTTTACAAAACTATTTCAACACAAAGTCCATTTACAGTAGTCGCTCTTCTGGAGCTTTTGACCCTACCACACAATCTTCATCAGCACTTCAAATTTACCTATTGTCATGGGCTAATTTTAAAAAATTTCAGGACATTTTTAGGATTTTCCACCCATGTTTTGGCTTAAGGGTTGAGTCTGAAATTTTATTCCTGCAATGAAAATATTTTGAATTTTAAAGTTCCATGAAAAGAATTCCCTTTTCACCTCAAATTCACACATTTTGTTGGACAAATGCTGCTTGTTGCTTTATACTAACAACAGAGACACTGAAGACTGCCTAAAACACATTTGTCTATTGCTGAAATATATTCATAAATCAAGAACAGCTAACAGTCAGGGTCAAAGGTCAAGGTCAAAGTGTTTATTTCTCATATGCACAGTTAGGAAATTGAAAATTGAAATTCTTACTTTGCCGTCCACATGAGTGCCACAAAATACAAGTGAAATATAAAGTAGATGAGCAATAACACATCTAAATAGGCAGTAAAATCACAAATCGAATGCACTTTAAAGCAGCAAGTGAAGGGAGCAAATAAAAATACAACAAGAACACAATATAATGTAGAGAGAATATATGCTACATGGGAGCTGTGGAGTGTAAACACTCAGCAATGATTGTGCTCCCGGTTCTACTTTTATCAGCTGATGTGAACAGTTTTATACATCCCTAAACTGAAACTAAAAATCTGTAACAGGAACGCATGAAAACTGCCACTCTTCAGGATGTTTTTGCTTGTAAAAACTGAAGTTACTGCCACCAGAGGGCACCACAATACAGCTATTGGTAACTTCTGTACAGAGGCAGTGGCTTATGACTCTGGTACAAAAGATGAGCCTATTAAAATGTATTTGAATTTTCCATTGTATTGTAGCCTATGTTCACAATCAGCTAGTAAATGCTGTAAATGGGAGTCGGCCATGAGGTCCAAATCTGGAACTTTCTTGCTGTGAGACAATAGTGCCATAAACATGAACAAGAATATAAGATTAACCAGGTGATTTTTGTTCACAACCTCCTCTGCTGCATGAAAATATCCATCACTGTGGCTGTGGTTCAGTAGGTAGCGTAGAGCAGATGTGGACAGTTGGGCGGTCAGTCCCAGACTCTGTCTTCCTGCATGCCAAGTGTTTTTCAGCAGGGCACTGTAACCCCCAAATTGCTCCCAGTGGTATGCTGCTTTATGTGTGCTGAATGACTGAGAGGCAAATTGTTAGGAGCTTTGGAGCTGTTTACTTTAGGCTGATACATTTTTGCATTTGGAAATTTCTTTATAATCATGACTCTCATGCAATTGTTTAACAAACTGTAAAACAAATTAACTTGAACATGACAAGGTGTTCCCTAGTCTTTATTTGCCACTTTCTAATAAATAGGCTAGACCTGCGTCACAAAGGGAGTTCATCTAATTTCGGCTAACTCAGAGTTATCTGAATCCACTGGGCCAGACACTGGCCTTCTCATGTAACTGCTTTAAAGACACTCAACATACATATATACAGTAGACCTGACATGGAAAACTCCAATTTACGAGGATCACCTGAAGGCAACAGAACATTCTTGTGACTTTTTTTTCTTGAGAGAGAGAGAGAGAGAGAGAGAGAGAGAGAGAGGCGTGACATCAGACTGTCTGCTGTTATAGTCGAGAGGAAGGAACATGAATCAGTCTCCTGTGTAACGTGAACGGAGGAGAGGCGATGCTACGGCTCCAGATGCTCTGCGCCTCATCCTCATCATCATCATCTTCTTCTTCTAGTCTCCTACTCTCCGTCTTTATGCTTCAAAGGCCTTACGGGGACTGACACAACCCGCACACACGTACTCACATCCAAAGGGAGGAATTACACGCCGATCCGAGCCGGTACCGGATCTCCATTGGCAAACATCAACGGGTACGGGCCTGTTTATCTGATTTGCCCCACCACCTGTCTTAATAGAACAGATCCATCCACAAAAGAGCAGATGGCAGGAGACGCCAGCTGGCCTGTTGTCTGCTTTAATGCTCTTGTAGTGCGGTGAACGACGTCGTGGTTATTAGTGGATGCTGACTTTATAACCTTTATTTACGTCTTTATGAGGTAAATAGATTTGGTAAGTCATGTCCAACTAATGGAAGTGCTGCAAAATAGAGCTTTTTAAACGAATTTTGCTCTTATTCATGCTCATAAACCTTCTATTATTTACCTCTAGATAACTGCTGCTGCTGTGTGTGTGACAGGGAAATGTGTGTTTGTGCGTAAGGCGGGTGTGTGTGGTGATGTCTTCCCTATATGCGTGTTGCTGTGCGGTGGAATCCCCTGTGTAGCCTACACACGCAGCCTGCATGCGCTTTACAATGGCACAATAAGCTGTTTAACCCAGATGTTTATTTGTCAAAAGAGGAAGAAACTATAGGTTGTGTGTACTAATTTCTCGTTTTCCCTCATTTTCTTCGATATGGCCAAATCCGATCAGGTTACTACATCATCATATTCTTAAAAGAGAGAAATATGCGTCGATCCACTTCACATCCTTTGGAAAACGTAATGCGCTGCAATCCGCACAGACAGAGCAGAAATAACAGATAGAGGCCATGTTTGAATCACCCTGGACCAGACATAAAGCATTTCTGGCGCATTAACATTTTCTTGTAACATTTCCCAGCTTCTAGATGGTTCCAGACTTGCTTGAGTAAAATGAGCTCAAAATGGCTCACAGTACAGTGTTATTCATGAACCAAAATATTGTAGTTTGCTGAGAGTCATAGTTGTTTCTTGATGGAAAAATGATACTTTACTGGCATGACAGTAACCCCAACCCTAAAACATAGCACCTTGGTGGGGATACTACCTGTAATAGGATCAGGATGGTGAAGTCAGAATATGTAAAAGCAAATGGAACAGTCACTGTTGTCTACAAATCTGCTGATGTCTCTAAAAACCTGTTAACCTGAAGTAATTTATTCTGATAAGTCTGGGGAACATTACAGTCATTTAGAATTTTATTCAGAAACATAGCATTACACATTTTAAGGGTACCCAGGCTAACTTTAAAGGTGGATTACGTAAGATTTTACAAATTGTCTGATGAATACAGTAAAAATTGGGACAAGATATGGTGTGGTGTCTCTCAGCTATACTACCCTCCTCCATGACACTTGGCTGCATACAGCCCTTCTATTGTTATTCCTGCTACTCCACCCTCTGTTTTCATTATCAGTCTGGACATTAGTCCCGCCTGCCACCTAATGAAGGTTATAGGAAGCATTTTTCGAACCACAAGTAGCCAATTCAAACAGGAAGAGCTCTTGGCAGCTAAAAGTCCAAAACAGTGGCTGCCAGACAAAAGATATCAAGTTCTTTTACACAGTGGGACAAAGAAAGATCAAAAATGAAGGTTAATATTGATTTGGCTTGTTGAGATGGAGACGGTTAAAAGCAGCCAAAGGAGTCAGATTTGATTCGCGTGACGTTCTTCCTTCTGGGTGCATTAGCATCTAAAGCTAATGTGTTGTTATGGTAATAATGGCAACCTAGCATGGTCAGGATATTACCTTTAGAGTAATTTGAGAGAAATGAAAGCTTTGTATTGTTATTGTTTTGTGCCTCCTCACTGTCAACCTTGTCACTTGATGTGCTGCTGCAATGCTGCCATAGAGCCAGGACTCCTTAGTCAGCTAATGGTAGCTTCGAACTGATGGCTGCATTTTCTACAGTTTGTCCCAACCAGGCATCCATAATTTACGTTGTTGCTGGGCACCAAAATGTCAGTTTGTTTTGAGTTTCATTAGACTCTCTAGCAGCTGAAAAGAAATTAGTTAAGGCACCTTTAAAGGCACCCCAATAAGTTTTACTGTATTTACAGTGCAGGGTTTTTTTCTACCAAAGCATAATGTGTATATCCTAGAAAGGTAGAGAACACTCAGGGCCTCTTTCATGTTTGTACTGGGTGGAATGGCAATGATGATGACAGTAGTAAACTCCCTAGGCAGATAAAAAGGTCTACATTTAACAGTCAGGAGCTCTATGTCAGAAGAGCACAGACTTGAGACCATTTTGGTATTATTGCACCATCTATTAGTATAGATGTAAACATTACCACCCCAGGATTTACCAGTGAGAGCACAACTCCTGTCCAACCGAAATACTGTTAGCCCATCCATGTTAACAGCATCATCAGGAACAGCTGGATTTAACCATGTCTCGGTTAGAATAATGTCTCAGCAGTCTCTCAGCTCCTGTTTAGTTGCTAAATCCAGCTTTAGGTAGTGCATTTTATTCTACACGAAGTAGACGTCAGCAAGCAGAACGGATGAAAGCTCCATTCTGCAGGACTTACCCTTTACATTGGCTGTTAGCCCTCCATGACTACCCTGTTTCTGCTTCCTATCACACCACCTCTGTCTCTTGCGGTAGCGGCCAGTGCTGGTATGAGGTTCCGCTGCTTCATGGGCTGCTGGAGCTTGCCTACCAATTCACTTTATCTTTCCTCACTCCACTTTCATCTAAGATGGTATCTTCCAGCTTCTGACTGACTGAACACACCTGAGCCAGGTAATCAGCAGATCAGGCAGGGATAGTTGGAAAACAAGCAGGACAGCGGCCCTCGAGGACTGGAATTGGCCTCCCCTGCATTAAAGCAACGATACACAACTTTTCATTTTGTCTCCCCCTACAGCTGCTGAGTGGGAGTTGTACCCAACTGTTGTAAATTCTAGTTGTGCTTCCCCCCCCCCCCCTTCCTCATGGACAGCGGTACATGTGCATTTGTTTACAAATTGAAGTTACTGAACCAAGGAAGAAAAAATCAGAAGCCAAAGAGTGGTAAAGTAATATTACAGTATTTTGTATAAATAAAATGACAGTTGCTGTTTTACTTATTGTGACACTGAAGTTTTTTTAGTTTTACTTAAATGCTGCTTGTACTTTTAGACAGTTTGCTAAGCGTTTGAATGTGCAACACAATATAGGCTCATACTGCACATAATATACACTGGGCAGTGTAATTTATTACAAGCTAGCTGAGATGGTTTTGTTAGACTGCTAATTGCATAGGTTTGTTTGGCTTGACAGTGACAAAGACTGGACAGACTTTCTTGTGTGAGATTAACTGATTTATTTTGGGGACTGAGGTAGATGAGTTTTTACATCCGGGAAAAACTACAAAACTACAGGGGATTACATCAACAGGGTTACAGCCTACATTGCAGTATTTCATAAATAACATCAGCAGGGACATACACTCTGCTGTAGGGGTTGTGTTGTTTTCGTGTTAGCAGATCTGTACAGCTAACATCAGGCCAGTAGCTATTAACAGTTAATCACCTGGACAAAGTTATTTTAGCTCTCGCCAGTGAGTAAAAGTCAGTCCAATATTTACTCCTGTCCGATGTCTTGCTCTGTCTTTTTCTCTTCTTCTTGACTGTCACTGGGCTCTGAACATGTTGTAGTTCTGGAGGTGTGTTGTGTTGTGCACGTTTTTTACATGCTTTGGCTGGACAGGTTATAGCCATATGTCCATGAGACAGATGTCTCCTGACTATATGCCATACTACGTACTGCTATGTGTGGGCTTTATTCCATGTCCTGTTGCACAGCTTATTCACAATCGCAGTATGTGACTGTAGTAGGATAGTAGGTCTGAACTTTAAGTCCAAACTCCTGGGGAGGACAGGAGCTTGGTCTACTAGCAGGTCCTCACAGCGCCAAAAACATCAGAGTAAATTTCCAAATTGGTCTTATTTGGATAGACTGACCACATATTCATAATCTAAAGGCTTACTTTCTCACATGAAAAAAAATCTGAACTCAAAAAATGCCCAAGGATTTGTCTTTGTATGTATGAACCCCATAAGAATACTGAGCTAGCGGAAGAGTCTGGTGCTGTAGAGCATTACGCAGTTCTCGAAAGAGGTCTGCGCGAAGGTGTTCCAAAGTTACATAGTGCAGTAACAGATGATCCAGACACACAGTGGCAATAGCAGAGATGCCATTCACCTTATTAGAAGTCAGTCTGCCATCAAAATGATTTTGAAGCTGTTATTTTAATATAGAAAAGGTACGTATTGTTGCTTTTTGTAACTGCCTTATATGGAAAGGAATATACACAATAGAATTAATGTTTGTGAGATAAATACAGGATGATTGTAATCTCCAAAATCACATCTTAAAATAAGATTTTCTGTGTGTGTGTGTGAGAGAGAGAGAGAGAGAAATTGTGCAGGACAGCAAGATTAGATAACACAGTATCAGCCCACCTGTCAAGCTCTTATAGAGCCTGGGGTCAAACTGAGAGGAGGTGAGCCTACAATAACAGAAAGGGGAGATTTAAAATAACACAATAGTTTAAACTGCTTGTAAAATGTGGTTATTTAAAGTCAGATTTAAATCTAGTTCAGTATGAAGCCAATTCTCTTTTAAGGTGGAAACATTTTATTGAGGGAATGGGAGGTCATTGAGGGTAAGAAGGGCTCATTAGGGGTTGTCTAAGTGCCAAGATTTTCAACACAGACTTTGGATTTCCATGTGATTGAGTATACCCTACTGGGCGGAATTATTACATACTGACCTTCTCCTATAACTGTTATTTGCATAAAGACATGAAAATTGCATTATGTTAATTTGCAATTTTCAATTTGAAAAGGATGAATTGTTCACCCATAGTTGTCAGTATGCAAATCACATAGCTGGCAAACGTCTCAAAAAACTAGGTGCATTTCAGGTGGGTGGCCTTCTGCCTCAACTGGTTGGAATGAGTGGATAGAGGAAAATATTAAGGAGAGGCAGATTTAGGTCACTTTTCAATTAATTTGGTGGACTTTCCTTAAAATGTTGAAGAATTTTATAATATATTTTGTTAATAAAAACAAAAGCTTATCTTAATGGGGAGAATTGCTGTAAAAGGCTCCTGCTACCCAGACCCATCAAACAGCCTGGCAGCAGTGCAGACAGATTCCCTTCTAAAGCTTTTTTACCAGAATAACACTCTTAACCAATCAGAGAAGGCCAGTACTTGTGTTTTTGAAAAACATGTGTCCTGTGTATGAAAGTATGAAAGAAAAAGTGTTTTTTGTGACGTAACTGTGCAAAATATTTTTACCAGACTTTTCTGTGGGCATGCAGGACCCACTTCCAACAGGCCAACTTTCTGCTTTAACTTTGACTTATAATACTTGCCATATTTGTATGTACACTGATTTCCTTGGCAGCAAATGATCGTTAGCAACAGGAACCAAGATGTAATAGAGTGCCTAATGGATGATGTATTCTTGTAGGCCAACTCAGGAGTTAGCATCATCCTGGTTCCCTCAACAAAAAGCCAATGGGATTTTTCCATAGGCTTTTGGATTATTGCAGAAAACAAAATACGTGACAAACAGAAGTTTATGACACTTACAGGTTTTGTTCAGCAAGATAATATTCACAGGTGAACACACACATGCTATTGTTAGGCTATAAACAAACCACACTATGGTCCCATGACTTTAGCCTCACCACCACAGCTTCCAACTTGTAATTTCATTTCAATCCCAGAAACCTGATCTAGCTAGTGATCATGGCACGGTCAGTTTTGTATTATAGCTTTCCCATGCACAATTTGCTGGTGAGCAGATGAGTCTCCATGATGTGTAACATCCGAGACAGCCTCTGTAGTCTCATTTAGCCACTTGTTAGCAACCATCTTTTATAAGACACATGAAAGCATTAAAAATCACGAGTAGGATAGTTACTGGTGTATTTTATGTCACAGAACAAAACATGAAAATGTGTTGACCTTGTATTAACCACAGACCTTATTTTAGGCACCTAACCAAAAACCCATTGGCCTGGGGGTGAGGGAACCAGAAGTGTGAAAATGCTAACTCTGTTCCAGGTTTTAGTACTGACTACTATGGCACTCTGTATACTGGAAATATAATTTAGGTTAAAAGGCTAACATTTAAGATGTGCTCCTTGATTTTGGCACCCAACAGCACTGCCAAATCTAAAATCTTTCCTCCAGCTCAGTTCCCTTCACTTTCCCTCAAGAAGGCTGGGGATTTGGGGTAGAAGCAGTATTGCTTGAAGTAAACCTATTACCTATTACATGCTTCAAAACCGCTGACTCATTTCCAGTTGTCAGAATTATAAACTGTGCTTATTAGATGGCTCACAATCAGCTGTCATACTTTATTTTGCACAGTAACAAGTCTGATGCAATCACAGTGTGCCACTGAGCCCATCGCTGAGCTTTTAGTTGTAAGATCTCAGCACCTGGTTAAATAATTGTTGAGTCACTGGCATTAATCAGACATCTAGACAGCAGGGCAACAAAGTGCTCACTGACTATCCCTCATAAATTCTGTATATCAGTCAAAAAAACAATAAACTTCAGGAAACCATGATGATAGAATAGTGGTGTGCATTGGCATTTCTCTTGGCTGTCTCTCTTGTTGACTTGAAGCACAGTAACTAGTTCTTAATGATGACAGGAGAGAACAACGATGAGAGTCCTTTACATTTCCTTTCACTTTTATCCCAGGATTAAGTAGTGTATCAAACAAGGGCCATGTGAACTGTCCTTCTTTATTATTTCTCAATCTTTTTCCTCATTTTGTGTTGCCTTACTACTTACCTTAGTACATAGAGTGAAGTACAGTGCATAACCCTACAAAGCAACTAACTATTATGATACAGAAAGTATCAAGATGTATAAATTCACAATATCAATTGGTTACATTTATTAATTAATTTATTAATTTGGCTAAAACCACTTGAAACTAATGAATTCCTATCAGTCTCTGGTCTGGGTTTAGTGCTAGTTATAACATGTTAGCATGCTAACACACTGAACGAAAATGGCAAACATGGTAAACATAGGCTACCTGCTAAACATTGCTTAACTGTTACTGGCTGATTGCTGTACTGTGGAGTGATCCTTCACATCCTCAGCTTGGTTATGAGTCAGTGTGTAACCAGAGACTGATTCAGCAATAAATACAGCAAAAAAATAAAGTAGGATGGCTTGTAATGACCCGTGAGGTTCTGCTGGGTGACGGTTAAGGAAGCCCAAAGTGTCCAGCTCATTAGGTTCCTCCTGTGGCTTCAGAAGGTAGTGCGGTCATCCTCGGTTCTGTAGCGGAGGCAAATTCCTTGTGTGTGTAAGATGCTTGGCCAATAAAAATGATTATCATCAAAAAGTGGAAACACAGCTATTTGTTTGTTAAATGGTGAAGTAACATTCTGTTTTTGGGTCCAAACTGAGTCAGCTGTCATTTTACCACTTTTCTTGTGATGGGAAGGAGAAAAAGAAATGGCTACAGTTGATTAGATAAGTCACAGTATTCTTAAATTAATAAAACAGAACAGAACAAATTCTAAATTAGCATTACCTGGATAGACTGACCACATAATCTCAGTCTATGTGGTTACTTTGCCACCTGAAAAAATGTCAAAACTTCCTACAGATGAAAATGGTAACAGCTTTGAGCCTGGCTCCAAGTCTCTACCATCAGGCTCTCACCCAGCTGTCTCTGTCGCTTTCCCCAGCTGTAAGCTTTCATTCTGGTGGTAGTGCAAGGGGAGGGTTATGTAAGCATCACTAAAGTGTAGCTCTGGCAGGGACTTCAGTGTTGTGGGCCTTAGCTACACACACAAGGTGCAGTGCAGAAATTATTCACAGCAGAGGAGATGGGGATGAAACCTTCTGTTTGGCTGCATTCCATTGGCTGTGTATACTGTAAATATGGATGTCATGTCACCACTTTCTTCCACTACACAAAAGTGAAGACAAAATACTGTGAATACAGTGACTGACATCTTGGCATTTTGCAACCAGATTCTCCTTTTTAATTCATCAAATGATTTATTAAAACTAATTTACCAGAAAAATGACCATTCAAACACGTTAGTGTGATAATACGGTATCTGCCAAATACGACAGAAATCATCTCAGAGAAAAATGTATTTGATTTGTACTTTGAGTTTTTAGTTAAACTCTTGTACCATGCACTAACATGGAGGGGTCATGATTTATGACCTACACTGCAACTAGCCACCAGAGGGCAATCAACTTGCAGTGGCTTCACTTCTGGAAGCTGTCAGGCTGTTCGTCTTTAATACAGTCAATGCTGAATTGACATAAAATGCTTCCTGTGTGGATGTGTGGCTGTGTTTATTTGTACTTAACCATTGTGAAACAATCAGAAAATGAAGTTTTGTTTCTCTGATTTACTGCTTTGTTGCACTAGCACCTCTCTCTTCGTTTACATGCTAGCTTGCTCGACCACTGCTATTCTGTCTCTCAGTGGAGCATATTTAGAACACAGGCAGTTAAATTTGGGTACAAAGGGAAAAAAACAATTCTCAAGAACAGCTCTGATTCTTTTATTCCTACCAATGAGCTGTTGAATAGAATCACTAAGAAATGAACAGGCCTATGCTGATGGAATTTCCAACAAATGCTCATACTTTGAGTGTCTTAAAATGACGATGAAATAAAAAATTCCCATATTTAAAAGTTCATATGAAGTGATTTCTTTCACCTTGCTCAGGATTATTTTAGTTGCTTTAATGCAAAAAAATGCTCAAAAAATTGTTGTTAGCTAAATGAATATTTTCCTTTACATTACAAGCCAAATGTTTTTATCACAGCCTGTGCAGCTGCTGCACTGGACAAAGCACCACAGTTAAGATAGCTATTAACTATTAGCCTAACAATCACAATCACAGATTGCAGGCAAAGTTTAAACTGTGGGCTCTCTGCAAGTTTATGCTTGTTTAGCAAGTGTATTGAATTACTCAAAGGGGCGCCTTTGGTCACAAAGGTCTCATTGTATGTAGAGTAAAGAGCATAGATATTGTAAACTTCAGTTTCACTTCTCCTGGACTCCCTGTCCCCACCGCTTGACAGCAGCTCCGTGTGTGTGTACATGTGTGAGAAGCAGTTCCATAAACACTAAAACCTTATTTCTAATCTCACTCAGCGGTCGTTGATAAAATCCTCCTGTAGAGCCAGTTCTCCTGTTTTATCATGAGCTACTACACCTAATACAGCCTACAGTTTGCTAGCTAGCTATGCCTTCACCCCACAAATGTATCTTTCCTACATATTCTCCATTATACATCCTTGATGAGAACAGGTGGCACAGACATATATATATTGAATAACTGTGCTTCGGTTTCCGCTGGAAATAACATGATCGTGACTGGCTCTCACCTGGCTGTCGCTCACACTTTATTTGCATAGCATTGCACAACATTCCTCAGCTTTGTATAAATACATCTGTAGTGTAGCTCGGAGGTTTTGGAATCTAACAAACTTCAGGGGGACCACAGGGCTGCAAAGCCCGGTCTCATTTAGAATGAATGGCTGGAAAAAAAAAAACCTCAATATAAGCACAAAGAGAAAAGTGAAAGAAAAGGAAAGTGTGGAGGCTTGGTTTGGTACTGGGAGAGGGTAACGTAACCCATTATTGCACTGGCTTGTAGGATTTGAACAGTATAAAGTGTTACATAATGTGCAACAGACGTGCTCTCTGCCTGTCTGTGAGGCATTCAACATGGCAACATACACTTGCCATCTGTGTATAAATTGTTGTTTTACACTGTTACATGTTTGATTAAAAATACATCTGCTCTTATTGTTATTATTATTTAATTAAATTTAATCAGACAATCACACCTTCTATTTGACTTACCAGCAATGTAAGAATACATGCAAAGACAGAAATAAAAAAATATGTCAATGTGTATTTAAACTGGTTGAATAGCAGGAATATTGTATGGGATTTTGTCATGAGCCCATAATTGACTACAAAGTTAATTTGCCAGTTGGACTATATTTATATGTACAGCATGTATATATAAATATATATAGAAAAAAATAATTCCCCACAAGCTTGGGTCCTCTACCAGAGGCCTGGGAGCTTGAGGGGCCTGCGCAGTATCTTAGCTGTTCCTATCACTGCACTCTTCTGGACAGAGATCTCAGATGTTGTTCCTGAGATCTGTTGGAGCCACTCTCCCAGTTTGGGGGTCACAGCCCCCAATGTTCCTATTACCACAGGGAATTGCTACATCTATCACTACGGCCTTCTTCTTCTGTTTGTCCACCACTACTATGTCCGGTTGGTTGGCCATTACCAGTTTGTCAGTTTGTATCTTGAAGTCCCACAGGATCTTAGCTTGGTCATTCTCAACCACCTTTGGAGGTGTATCCCATTTTGACTTTGGGACTTCCAGCCTGTACTCGGCACAGATGTTTCTGTACACTATGCCAGCCACTTGGTTATGGTGTTCCATGTATGCCCTGCCTATTATCATCTTGCACCCTGCTGTTATGTGCTGGATTGTCTCAGGGGCATCTTTGCACAGCCTGTACCTGGGGTTCTGCCTGGTATGGTAGACCCCAGCTGATGGGATAGCTCAGTGGGTAACACCACTGACTTTGGTACACAAGGTCAGGGGTTTGAACTCTGGTCAATATCCCACCTGGGTCCTTAGGCAAGGTGCTTAATGCTACCTACCTACCTTATGGGGTAATGAGAGCTGGAAAAATTAGAGTCACACCGGCTCAGATGTCACCTGGGTCTACAAGGTCTGTGTCAGGTGATGAGGAACCAGGGCTACTGGAACAAGACATTCATGGACAAGAGAAGAGAACAGGGAACTATTGGAATGCTACTATATAAGTAACCCCAGTGAGAGGGGTTACGTACGAAGGATGTGGGAACTGTCATTATTTTTGTCACCAATTAATTAGTTTTTTGATTGATCAATTAATCCTTTTGTCCAAAAACCCAGTAACAAATGCAGTAAAATATGAAAATAAGACCCAGGTTGTTAAAAACCTGAATTATTTTAAAAATCTTGATGTCTATAGTTATGTTGTGATGTAGAGACGCTGATGCATCGTGTATTGTTTTGTGCAGGGCTTTGTTGCAGTGCTATATATATTGCATTGTAGTGTATTATTTCTGCTACTGTACGATACATCTGTCACATTTGGGATTACACTTTCTTGTGATTGATGCAGTGATTCTGTATTGTAATGTTGTGATACAGTGTATTATGTTGCATGGTTGCGGTCGGTAGGTTTTCCCTGGTACAGGGTGGTGTTCTGTATTGTGTTATACTCTGTATGAGGGAGTGTTTAGCCTGAGCACCAGCAACAGCACTCCACTCTGTTCCTATGGACTGCATTCTCTTTGTCTATTACTTTCTATTATTCTCTCGTTCTTTTGTCAGATGCTTTTTCTTTGTTTCTCTCTCTCTCTCTCTCTCTGTCTCTCTCCACCCCCAGGTTGTGGCTGTGGGTTGATTAGAAAATGCGTGGCACAGAACAGGCAATCCATCACCCTGCCAAAGCCTGCCACTTCCGCACATGGACTTGCTGACACATACTCCCCAACACACATACACACACAGTGGCACACACACCCTCCACCTTGGTCTCCTCTTCCTCATTTCCCTCCTCTATTGCCATCCACACAGATACATTCACAGCTTGGACCCGCAGCATCTCCCATCAGCCCCTCTTTTCATTTCCTTCCTTCACCTCTCCTTGCCCACTCCTCCCCCTCTTCTACCTCTTCTGTCTCCCACTTCTCTTCCTCCTTCGTGTCTGCATCTATCCATCCACCCATGGAAGTCATGCCTCTTTTGCTTTTATAGATTATCCTCATGGTAATTCTACTCAGTGAGATAATTTACAGTGAGTCTGAGAAATGTATGTTCAGACAAGCTGAATTATCATCTCTGCTGTTGTGCTGTGGTAATAGCTTTTATTAAAAAAGCTGATAGACTTTGACTGTTGGACTCCGACCTTTTATAAACCAAAATGTAGTTCAGAGATGTTTGCTGGCCTGTTTCTTGAATATTTGGTCAGTGTGTATGTGTGTGTGAGTAACTTTTTTTTTTTCCATTTCAAATTCCTGATAGAAACTGTATCGATCAATAGGTATGCATGATGTGCACGGTCTGCACAACCACAGCTTACAGTCTGACAAAAGGGCTGCAATTTTCAAGGAGTTTTTGGTTCCAGACGTAGTGTGATCCACTTTAAATTCCCTTTTCTGAGTTTTCCATTCCTCATTTACTTACTGTAGAGTTGAAGTCAGAAGTTTACACACACCTTAGCCAAATACATTTAAACTCGGTTTTATCTCCTGACATTTAATCCTCTCAACATTCCCTGTTTTAGGACAGTTAGGATCACTGCTTTAATGTAAAATGTCAGAATAATAGTAGAGAAAAAGATTTATTTCAGATTTTATTTCTTTCATCACATTCCCAGTGGGTCAGAAGTTTACATAGACTTGGTTAGTATTTGGAGTCATTGCCTTTAAATTGGTTAACTTGGGTCAAACATTTCAAGATGCCGTCCACAAGCCTCTTACAGTAAGTTGATGGAATTTCAGCCGATTCCTCCTGATAGAACTGATGGAATTCATTCAAGTTTGGAGGCCTCCTTGCATCCACATTCTTTTTCAGTACTGCCTACTAATGTTTTATTGGATTGAGGTCAGGGCTTTGTGATGGCCACTCCAATACCTTGACTCTGTTGTTCTTAAGCCATTTTGCCATAACTTTGGGAGTCAGCTATTTGTGCCATGCATAAAGTACATGTTCTAACCAACTTGCCAAAATGAGAGTTTGTTAACATGACCTCAACCTAAGTATATATAAACTTCTGACTTCAACTGTATATCATCAATGTTTCTCTACATTGAGATAATCCCACATATAACTAAACAGTACTATAGGTATATTGTGGTATCGGGTTTAATTATTCAAACTTAATTTCAGTGATAGATGTTTTTTCTATCACTTTTGACACGGTATGGTGAAGCTATCACACCCATGAGCCTCAGACACTATTGCATGAATGTAGAGGCTAGGCAGGGAATTGGAGCTGCAGTAAATCTTTATGTCTTTGATCCAAGGAAACAAAACACCATACTATAACTGCCAAAATCATCTAAAACTGACATCGAGTCCTAAGGTGAAAAACATTAAAGCTAATCAAAATAGGGTTTTTACAAAGTAGAAACGCTTTGCCTTTCCACATCTAAAGAAAAAAATGTTAATGCCTTTTCCAAATGGACATATTTGAAGGCACTAAGTGGCTATCGCTGTGAGTTGATCCAACAAGCACTATATTTAAAGTATACTGAGGCCTTTAGTGGCACATACAACAAAATTTTAATGTAGGTGACATACCAGTTATATAGATATGCACCTTGGGAGTCATAGCTGACCCCTGCTCATATACAGACGTGTACTTTCTGGACATCAGACATGGTCACAATTTGTACTAATGATTCAGGAGGAGTTTATGTCCAGCTAAGTCATGGAACTGTCAGTCCCTAAACTGCATCTACAGTATATTCAGGAAGTGAACGGCAGTTTTGGAACACTGGATGCTCAAAATATTTCTGCCATTTCACATCTTTGTGTATGTGGTATCTCTAACATCCCCCAAAGAGGGACAGATATAGAAAATGTTATATGGGGTGCCCAAGCTGTGGCACAAATTCAGAGAGGGGTGACACATTTGAAATACATGTAAAAAGTAAATTAAACCCCTATGTCTACTGCATGAAATAATAAATTATACAGAATCAAATTGCCAATCCCAACTGACACTGGGTGAGAGGCGGGGCACACCCTGGACAGGTCGCCAGTCTATCACAGGGTTGACGGCAACAATTAGTTGTTAGTTTTCATTTTTTTATTCATAAATACTGTCACAATTTGACTCTGCAGGGGTGGCACCCACTTGACTCCGCCCGTGACCCCAAAACTTTTAGCAGCAGCTTGCACTGGGGTAGCTGATTTCAGACACTGACCAAAGTTACTCCTTTACAAACTGAATAACAAGCGCTCTCAGCAGTAGGGGCTTTTCAAAAGTGATCAAATTGGCAAGTAGACTTGCTTGAGGTTCTCTCTTTCTGACTGGGAGTTCAGACTATGATTAACAAGGTCAAGAATGAAGTATGATTTGTTAGGCTTAAAATGTGGCTTTGTTTACAAAACTAGCCAGGCCATCTAGAAAATTATAAAGGGACTCTGGCATGATTTTTTTTTACCTAGTAGCTTGCCAAGGTCCTGATAGCATGGAACATGTTTTCCTAGGGGAAGTAAGAATGTGATGCATTAGGCTGGCAGTGAGGATGGATACCAACCTCAGGTACATGACCAATCATTATTAAATCCAGTTTTTCATCCACATCAATCCCTGGCCTCATGCTATCACACATAAATGAGCTCCACACAGACTTTACATTTAAGAAGAGGGCACTAATATTGGATCATTGCTTGGTATTAAAAGAAAAAGTCCAGGGCACACCAACTTGAAAATGTGCTATTAAGGTGAATTTTGACATTTAAATGTTATGATAAATCCTTTTGAGACTATGAATGCATATAAAATAAGTGATACATTTTAACATAATGTCCCCTCTGAAGACTGAGAGGCCCCTGGAAGTTCCCCACAAACAGCGCAGTGTTCTGCCACCCAGAGGGAGCACTCCCTCCTGTTTCTTATTTTTCTCTTTGTGTTATGCTTCTCCCACTCCCCTCATTTGCTTCTGTCCATGCAGCCTCCCCTGAGTCTGCTCTGCCTCCACCTCTGCATCACTACCACCACTCAATATCCATCCAGGGCAACAGAGAGGCTGGGTAATGAAATGGCCACTGGCTGCCTGAATCTGTCTACTGCCATCCATCATCTGATTATGAGGAGCTTTTCTCCTCGTCGCACCTCTTTAGATGGCCAAAATTTGATCACATCTAATAATGACTGTGCAGTTCAAGCATGGGTAGCGTGTCTGTATGGGTTTGTTGTGTGTGGTTGATGATGTAAAAGGACTATTCCTTAATGCCAGTGGACAAACATCACACAGCAAGGAAGAAATGAGCATCCATACTTGGGATAGTGGTTTTGTATTATTGCGTTTACATTCCCTGCATGATTATCTAATCTGCTCTAAGGGAGAACAAAGCTTGTAGGGCTTTGTCATGCTTTTGCACCACTCACTTTCCACCACGTAGGTGGCCTCACCCACTTTGATTAATAATAGGCTTGAGTATTAAGAACTGGTTTAGAACCTGTGTGCAGAGACAGGGACTGAGCTTTGTTTGACTTGTGTAAAATAAATGTCAAAATATCTACATAGTGAGTCAGTGGAATCCCAATTGTTTTTATATTTATATTTCCTGCACTCTCATGCAAGTTAATTAAATGTTTGTCACTGGACATTTTGCTAGTGTATTGTTGATTTCTGTTATCAACAAATTGTGTGTTGAACCCAGTGGGTTTTAATTCCTGGGCCTTAAATTCATTTGACAGCCTCACAATCAAATTCTTTGAAAGCTGTTGTAATAAAACCTTTATAAAAAGGCAGTAATAGTGAACCTGCTCCAGCTCTGTTTGGCGGCTGCTCCACAGGGAAGGTTGTACACCCTCTGGGTTTTGTTAAGAATCTCAGAGAGGACAGTTTGTCAACTGTAAGAGCCTACAAAGAGCCCGTGCTCTCTTTTTTTCCAGCACTCCATCTTTCTGGGCTCCATATCACTCGCCAACGTACACAAAGTGTCATTTATCATCACGAGTGCAATAGTGCAGCACAGCCGGCCATCATAAAATATGAACAGGGTTCACAGAGGCAGGTATCAGTTTAACTGCCTTTGAGGAAGATGCTGGATCACTGTTCAGTAAAGGCCCTGGGTCAGCAAACAGAAAGCACTTCAGTCACATGAAAGGATGACGATTAGCAGAAGAGCCAACATCACAAGGACTGAAGCTGGCCACCCATGGTGTGTTACAGGAATAACACACATTCAGACAATTGTTCCTGAATTAGATTCTGAGGGTACTATGGAGTATAAATGAATCACTGTAAATGAATGGCCTTACATTAGAGCCTGATATATCAGCAACTATCATCTACATTTCTTTTTAATTTAAAATAGCCTACTTACATCATAACAACTCGTTTCCAATAAATAGTGTCCAACGTGCACATACAGCAAATGACCTCTGTATACACATAACATTTAGCACAGCTGGATTTTTGGATTTCAAATCAATATTTTTATCATATTATAAGGTTAACATATTACAGCCCTGTGGATTAATCTGCAAGGTTAGATAACTCCATCCAGTGATTAAGGCCATGAGAAGCTTTATCACTGTAAAACAAAGTACATGTCTACACAGTGTGTCATAAAAAAGACAAAATGTACATCCCATATATACACACATACAGTATATACAGATGTTTAAAACGCTGCCTACAACAATATTTACTTACAATTCTAATTGTCAAGTGTGTATTTCTGTATAACCACAAAGCAGCTACTGTACATGTAATTAAACTAGTAGTTTAACTACATTTTGCAGTAGCTTGCTGGTACTCCATTTGCATTCGCCTAGTGATTCACGTAGTCCAGTTACCTTTTGACATTGTTTTGTGTAGTTAAGTACTGAAACTACAAATAATCTTGAGCCATTAAAGCAAAGTAATGATTTTTTAATTTATATGTTTCCGTGCTGCATGTGAGCAGCCTTTCGGCGCCAGCAAGGACATTTTTATTTTTTCTTAGCTGTTTCACTTCTAGTCAGATAATATACAATCCATATTTGTTTACAACAAAATGTTTTTAAAATGTTAAATATTATAATATGTACATTCCTGCAATTTTGTCCTCTTTTTTTTTTAAGGACAGGTTTAGGTCTCAGGTAACAAACTCAAATGAGTGGCGGTTTTTGCTGGCATATGATTTTTCTATAATATGTTTTGTTATAAAATTGTATCACATGTCCATTGTCAATTTGATCTTTTTTTTCAGTTTTTAGCTTAAATTGGAGATTTTCAATCTGAAGTTCAGGAGCATCCATTCAGCACCAACATTCCTTGTTTCCACGGCTTCTGATGTAGGTGCTGAATGGATGCTCCACCAATTGCCCTATAAGGTGGTCGTTCCAATCATAATGATCATATCGACACCAGATACAGCACGTCACCATGACGTTTCTTCAATGTCTGCTCATTCTGTGGAGGAAGACACTTCTGCTCAACCTGCCCCCACAATCCCACAAAGTTACAAATACATAACAAGTCAGTGATACATTCATCAGGGTCACACCAGGAAATACTGTGGCAAGAAATGCTTTGTAATAAAAATCTCAGTTTCACATTGCAGCTCTGTCCCGAGCTTCACATTTCACTCTCAGTGACACCATTCTCTGAAATATGCAACAGCCCATGCTCAAAACTCACTGTGAGGTGCACCTGGCTCTCTAAGGTGGCCATATCCAGCTTCTTTCAAGATCTTTTCCTCTTGATCCAGATTTTTGGCACCTATTTGGAATACCTTACCATCATTTATTTTATTTCACAGTCAGACTCAGTTCAGCTATACAGCAGCCGAAGCCATTCGAAGCCATCACCAAGGACTCGTGCCACATTCTGTAGAACAATTATAGGATTCAACACCTCATCCAGCTTCTAAATGACTTCCCTCTAGTCTCCCCCCAATCACCTCCTCAGTGTCCATCAAGATCCTCACAGCATTAAATCTAGCACCACCTCCAGTGGGTTTTGGCGCCATAGGGCTCGAAGCAGTTCTCAGACTCATAACCATTAAAAGTTTGGCAATTCCTAAAACCTCTATATTCTTCCTCAGGTCTATTCAAATCCATCCCTTCACAGCCACTGCAATCTTGTGGGGTCAAGAAAAGCAACATAAAACTATCTTCACCCACTTTAACAACAATGCAACCATCAACATTATCAACAAAGGTTGAAGCAACTCCTGGGAACCGGGCTGCCTGCATCATTTCCATTTTCTCTGACAATGGGATGTTGCCTGTCCCTGTCTCTGTTCATACATCCTCAACCAAGATCCAAGGAGGAACTCAGATGCTTAGACCTCTGTTTGCATAATGCTGCTGATCTAAACCCTCACCACCTTATCCATCTATCATAGGATGCTGTTCCCATTGTCGTTTCCCAAGAACACATTCCTCCTACCAGTCAGTGTGGAATTCCCTCCGTTCTTCCTGGTACAGTGGCTCTCAATGTGTACGTACATATAGACAAGCAAAATAATGTGCATTAGGAAAAGAGATAAAAAAATTAGAGTGAAGTACTTATAAATAGAGACCTGTACATATACAGTGCCTTGCGAAAGTATTCGGCCCCCTTGAACTTTACGACCTTTTGCCACATTTCAGGCTTCAAACATAAAGATATAAAACTGTAATTTTTTGTGAAGAATCAACAACAAGTGGGACACAATCATGAAGTGGAACAAAATTTATTGGATATTTCAAACTTTTTTAACAAATAAAAAACTGAAAAATTGGGCATGCAAAATTATTCAGCCCCTTTACTTTCAGTGCAGCAAACTCACTCCAGAAGTTCAGTGAGGATCTCTGAATGATCCAATGTTGACCTAAATGACAAAGGATGATAAATAGAATCCACCTGTGTGTAATCAAGTCTCCATATAAATGCACCTGCACTGTGATAGTCTCAGAGGTCC
>NW_018127905.1:2190747-2191016 GCF_001952655.1 Monopterus albus | reverse complement strand
CACCTTATTAGCCACCACTGCTTCCATGAACATCATCTCTATCTTTTCCATGACTAACGCCCCTGCCTTGCTACAGGCAGCTCCTTCTCTATTGGCTATGGGCACTCTTTGACACACCGCTAACCAGCAGCTGCCCTCTATTCTCGCTCAGTCTACCATGCCCCTCATGTTTGTTCATCCAATACAGCTTCTGCTAATGAAATCCTGAACTGCCAGTTCAAATTCTAGTGTGAAGTAATTGGTATCTTGCAAAGATGTGCTTTCAAAGT
>NW_018127905.1:2168128-2190676 GCF_001952655.1 Monopterus albus | reverse complement strand
CAGAGGTTTGCAGGGTGCCCTTTTATTTACTAGGGGCACTTGTTATATGACAACAGACCCTTGTTGTTATTTTAGCTATCATCCAACTTTGGGTTGCATGTTATTGTGTCACATTTGTGTCTTTGTTGATAGTGCAAGATTTTTTGTATCACTGTTTCTCTGAAACCCCATCCTTTCCTCCCCAGCAGTGAGCCCCAGCTGTGGCCGGTGGGCATGGTTTTGGAGGGTAGCTCAGAGGCATTGTGTCCCCCCCAATCTCTGGAGCTGCGCCCATCGTGCAACAAGAGCCAGCCCTCACCTCCTCTGAGCTCAGGCTCACAACCACATGACGGACTCTTCCCTGAGGACAAGGAGCCCGTCAAGTACGGCGAGCTCATCGTTTTAGGGTGAGGTTCTGAAGTGTCTCTGCGGCTGTATATTGTCTTCAAACTGAATGTCTGCCGACACCTGGGTATGAGCTTGTGATGTGCATGTGCGTTCTGTAGTGGTCCACTTGGTTCTGTGAGGCCTGACTCAAACCCACTCAAGCAGAATCCAAATTATACTGGGCCTGTTATATAGAGAGCCAAAGTCATGTCATTACGTCCAGTTAGCCTTTGTTCCACTAGCTTCAGTGATTCTATGCAGCCTCTCATTTAGCATTTTTTTCATCGATCATTTTAAAAAAAAACTACATACATTCCTCACAATTTTTTCATATTCTAAGACAAACCACCAACCACTACAGCACTTACTACTGAAAATTACTACTTCTGCAGTTTTAACAAGGTTAATTAACACTTTGTTGTTGTTGTTGCTGTTGTTGTTTTTAAGCATTGGACAAAACTATAGTTCCAGTGACTGCTTTGCAGCATGGTGGTATGGGTGGCACCACTGTTATTGCCTGGACACTTCTGGACTTCAGTAGTCCAAGTAGCACATTATTAACTGTGTTTTTCTAATATTAGTCTCACCTCTCTCAACTTTTTAAGTTGTAAAAGACAAAGATGAATAATAGTTACAGTCATCTCTCGACTCAGGCCCTCAGTTCAATTCCCTCACCAGTTGACTGGCATCAGCTGACAACAAAAGTCATCTCAGGACACTTTACAAAGTCAGGTCTAGACCTTACTATTATTATTATTATAAAGGAAAAACCCAACAAATTCTCCTTAAGCAGCACTTGGAGACAGTGGTGAGGAAAAACTCCCCTTAACAGAAGAAACCTCTGACAGACCCCGGCTCTTGGTGGGCGGCCTTCTGCCTCAACTGGTTGGGGTGAGTGAATAGAGGAGAGAGAAAAGAAAAGCAACAAGACACAACAAACAATCAAATACTGGGCAGGTTGATGTGGCCGGTGACTGCTCATCAGAGATGTAGAGCTCCAGAGCCAGGAGAGGAGAGGAGAGGAGAGGAGAGAAACTCAGAGAATCATGGGCCCCCACCAGTCTAGGCCTATAGCAGCATAACTAAGGGAAGGCTCAGGGTCACCTGATCCAGCCCTAACTATAAGCTTTATCAAAAAGGAAAGTCTTAAGTCTAATATTAAAGGTAGAGAGGGTCCAGAAACCTCCAGTGTGTGTGCAGCTTTTAAATAAACTTTCATGTGCTGCACTGGTGTGAACTTGCTGTAAAGGTGTTGTGTCATATCTATGTTATGGATAATCAAGTTCCTTTCAAGCCATACATCCACGTATTTATGGTAGTATTTCGAAATTGAACTGGGTATCCTATTTGTTGACTGCTTAAAGGCTGAGCCAACTACCTACATAGTAATTTTTGTTTACACCAATTGTGCTCCTGTTCCTTCTGCAAATGCAAATGAACAAAGCAAAACCTGTGGCCTGGTTTTGCAGCGTACTGCTTAGACTTGGGACAGAAGCAACTGCAGCTGTAGATTCATGCAAGAAGTATTGTAGGAGTGTGCAGGTTTAAAAATCACCCAAGACTGGATGTAAAGGCACCTCACACTTACAGTGCTTAAGAAAAAGACAAATGAACATGAAAACATAAATGTAAAGTGAAAGCTTTCATTTTGTTGTAGCTGTGAACAGAACATGACATGTTATAGCATGCTAACTGGTGAGCTTTAGGGGGCGCAGACTGGTATATTTTATTACCTGTTGACAGAGCTAGGCTAGCTATTTGCTAAGCCATACTAATATGTTCCTGGCTGTAGCATTATATTCACTTTACAGATGTAAGAGTTGCATCAATCTCTTCATCTGTTGCTGGGGGTGGGGAGAGGGGAGGAGAAGCATATTTTACCAAAGAGTTTTTCAAGTTGTTAATATGAAGCTAGCATGTAACTCAAAGATCATCACTTTAGATTTTTTCTGTACAGATTAATCAATTGAGATACAATTTTAAATCAGTGTTGAGAAGCAAGCTAGATGTATACCTTTGCATCCTTAATGCATCTTTAAACTCATTTAATCACATCCCAACATTAGAAGAAGAAGCTTTATTTTATTGTCATTGTAACATTGTGACACATACTATGAAATTTTGTTTGGAGCCGAGGGGCCCCGGGCCACTGCGTGCATGTGCGCCGCCATCACGGGCAATTTGGGGGGTTAGCATCCTAACTGGGATATTTCTTTCATTAAAAGAAAAACTTAAGTAGTTTAGAAATGCTAGTGACTAGGAATGTCATATGGGATCCAGCAGTGGCGGAAAGTGACTAAGTAAATTTATTCAAGTACTGTACTTATGTACAATTTTCAGGTATCTGTACTTGAGTATTTTCATTTTCTGCTATTTCATACTTTGACTTGACTACATTTCAGAGGCAAATATTGAACTTTTTACCCCACTACATTTATTTGATAACTTTAGTTACTAGTTACTTTTCATAATCATATTATTAATACAACATATACTATAATCATAAGGCTTTGTTGACTCCTGGTGGATAATTCACAAGCTACCCAGCAGTATGTAAAGTCATTCAAATTAATCATATAAGGTAGTTAGAGATAGCTACATGTTTGCCAGTTGCATCATTAGATGTGATGTCCATAGTAATGCATCAATATCTATAATTATAATACAATAATATGAAATGCATTCATGTGTAATGTGTAAAGCTAGGGACACAGGGTAGGTGGCTGTGCCCAAAGAAGCTAGAATTAATTAATCAACTTAAGGCCTAACTACACAGAGGTGTCCCTAATATTCTGACCTTCTCATGTGTGTAGCTGGGGAGGACAAAAGTATAGAGATGCCCCTGAATATAATATATTTGTGAAAATTTCATCAATAACTGAAATATTTTGAGCTTCATGACCACAGATGTTAAGGCAGAAGTGATATATTGAATTGCATACACTTGTACAGGTGTGCCTAATAAAGTGGCCTGTGAGTGTATGTCTCTAGTACTCAACCTATTGATCTGATGGATGAGGAGACTGCCTTGGTTCTCTGTCAGTGTGATTACAGAGACAGTGGGGATTCCCTGCCACTGATATTTTACAACATACATTTAATCATGCTTTACTGTGTCAGCAGAATATGTTTAGAGCAAGTCTTGTTCATTATAAATGCACCATAATACAGAATAATCATGGCTGATAAAACTGGAAAATGCACTCAGTGCGAAATGAATCCATAGAATTTTTTATTTGGTCTACCTATGGTCTACCTGTAGTATAAGAGCAGTTTGCTCCTATTTGAGTAAACACTGTATTATGCAGATGTTCCAACCTGGATTCAAGTCAAGTCAAGATTTTATTTCCCATTTTTGCATAAACAGACAGTCTAGGCATATAGGAATTGTTGTGCAACTCTCCTTTGGAGTCAGGTAAGGAGTCAAAAAGCCAGAAAGAACACTTAGTCTTAAAAAATAAAAAAGTTACATAAAGGCAACAAAACATTAAAAACTGCAATATACAAAAATAGGGTAATAGTATTTTCCCAGTGAACTTCAAACATCGCACTTAATAATTCACATGGTGGAGTTGGATATGTCATTACGTTTGGTGAGGTAGTGAGGGGTTATAACATACTAACACACAGTTTATATTCAGGCCTGTTTCCATTGCTTGGTAGAGTTTTAAATTCTTCTTCTGTGTGTGATGATACTGTCTGCACTGCTGTGCCTGAGGTTGTAGGTGCAGTTTTTGTGTCTGAGCAGAGAATGAGCTGGGTGGCGTGGATCCCTGAGTATGTTCTCTGCCCTTTTATGACAGCGCTGTGTGTATAGTGTGCCCGTAGCAGGCAGTTCAGTCCCAATTATCCTCTCTGCAGTCTTTATGACCCTTTGAAGAGCCTTCCTCTCTGCCTGTGTGGTGTTACCATACCAGACTGTGATGCCAGTAGTGAGGATACTCTTTACCAGTCCTCTAGAAGCCTGGGTGAGAGGGCAACGGTTCAGCCCAGTTTTTGTGAGCCACCTGATGAAGTATAGCCGCTGCTGGGCTTTGTTCACTGGGTTCACTACACACAGATTCAGGAAACTAGGCCTATATTCTACACAGTCAGTTCTTATTCATCTGACTAATTGAGTCATTTTCAACATGGACACTGGGTTATATACAAGCACATCATGTAGGTCATCCAATTTTATACAACAAATTGGCAAAGGGTGTGATAAACTAGTAGATTTACATTTTACCTATGTGGTCATATTGACCATGTAGATATTAATGGCACCTTATCAGATCCAGAGGCGGTCATGCACCCTATTCCACAATGATCAATCTTAGGACCCATACGCTTCATAATTTATGTAAGTCATATGGAATCTGCAATCAGCTGCAAAAATCTGTATGCTGAGGCATGTTCTGCCTTGGCATAGGAAATGTGTTTAGGCAAGAAACTGTTGTAGTTAGGTCCATGTCTACTGGACAATAAACTCATTACATCTCTGAGTACAAGACCAATTCTAGGGTATTTTATTTGCATTAATAAATTTGGATGCTCAGATGAAGTTGAGGAATGGAAATACCATGTGAGTAATGAGAGAACATGAGAGAACTCAGTGATTTTTATAATCTATATTTTATGTACATTAAACAAAATGGTTGGCTACTTTCTATGAGTAATTTCTAACAGTGGTTGGTGTTGTGAAACCCGTTGAAATTAATTAATATTATTATTAAATACATTTTGTTGTGCTTCACAGACACAATGGGTCACTGGCCAACGGGGACAAGGGTCGCAGAAGAAGTCGCTTGGCCCTTTATAAGAGACCCAAAGCCAATGGAGTTAAACCTGATGTTATTCACAATGTCTCGACACCTCTGGTCTCTAAGGTGAGAAGCCATAACATTGCTCTCTTAAGGAAATTTGTGAAAAAAAGATTACATCACAGTGAAGGTGGTAAATTCAACAGCAGTAGATGTAGTTTCAAAGAATGCAGTAAATATTTTTCCCTACTGGAGTCCGCCTGTATAACTATCATTGTCATTGTTAGCAAATGTGACAGCAGCAAATAATTTATTAACAAGTGGGAACAAGCCTTAATGAACAAACTGACTGTAAGTTACATTAATGGTTAAAAAAATGTCTTTTTCCACTGCGCTCAGTGGTACCATGAAAATCCCCAAATCTTCCTTGCAGCTGTCAGTTGCTGTTTTGAAACTCAACAGGTACTACAGAGGAAAATGGGTGATTTTTTTTTGCACTGTTGGGCACTACAATAGTGTCAGGCAGTGTATCTTAAATATGGTTAGGCTAGAAGCGAGGGCAGAGTTGGTGGGATCAGCATTTTGGTGCACACTAAAATAGACAACTACTGGATGGATTGTCATGAAAGGCCTTAATGGTCAGTTCTGATTTCTTCATCAGATCCATAGTTTTTCTGTTGATAGTTCACATTTATGTTTGTAAGTGACATGTATCCAGTTTTGGTGTTAACACCACTGAGCTCCCAAACTGTCACACAATGAGCAATTTAACTAGAATGTGAGCCACATGCGTACGAGGGCCAAATCGCACAGTTTCCTCAAAAACTGACGGCTTGCACAGTCAGAGACTGGAGAAGAATCAGATCTAGGACCATATGTGGAAGTAGCTTAGATATGATTTTTTTTTTTTTTATCTGATTTGGGTTGTTCACACCACCTGTAAAAAGATCAGATTTGAGTCACTTGGAGGGAAGAAAATCTGGGGAACCTTCAGCCAGTAATGAGAATGTAACATTTTTATTCTAGCACCAACATGAGGCTTATGATAATGGCTGTGAATCAAGTGTCTCAACAAGATTTGGAAGGATTAGCATGACATATGATTCACCCTTTTATGTTTCCCTTAAAATAAATGATAATAACATTGGAAACCCATCTAGCAACATCATAAGGTGAAATGTATGACTTGTGCAATAATCAAATTGGTGTACTTGTTGCATCTTTTTCAGTAAACAGACACAGTATTTGCATGACAGTGCACCCTGTGGAGTCACCACTACTGTTATTCACATCGTGGTTTTCCTAAATTGCAATTTATGTACATTTTATATGTTTACATTGTAAGGTATTGTATGTATATGTTCTGTACTATCACGTAGATGTAGATATTATAAAACACTATCACACAGTATGTTCTTATACTATTAAATTATCTTTCTCCATTTTAAAATGATACTGTAACTGGAGTTGTTGGTCTAGAACAGGAAATGTCCTCTGGGTAGTTTTTTCTGGAGGCGAGACCTTCAGCTCTCCTGGCCATTTGACCTGGGTAATGTCTTTCCCATTGGCAGGCACTCAGCAACAAAAGCCAGCACAGCATCTCCTACACACTGTCACGGAGCCACTCTGTCATTGTGGAGTACACCCATGACACTAACACAGACATGTTTCAGGTCAGTGTCTGCACACAAACCCACACATTCACATGCCTGTATGCCATGCCAACTAAACATTTTAACTATGTGACCTATTGTAGAAAGAGTACACTGGAAAAATCATGGAAAAGTGTCATTAAAAAGTACCATAAACAGGAATGAGAACCATACTTTCAAACCTGGCTTTTATTTTTATTTTGAGTGACAAAGAACAACAATTTTTGGGAACATATTTAACATACAGGACAACAGCAAATTAAATTATGTTGCAGGAGTGGTAATAAAAATTTCAGTGAACAATTTGAATGCATAAATAGTGGGTGAAGGGTATGGTAGCAAAATTAACCGTGGCCAATTATCACATTTTTATCACAAGAAAAAGTAAAGGCACTATTTGCAATTTCCTGGTTTTCTGCATAAATTGGTCATGAAATGTGATCTGATCTTCACCAAAGTCACAAATATCAACAAACAGTATTTCCAAGCTGATAAAACACAGTCATGACCTTTCAGGTCTTTACTGAACACACAAATTAAACATACAGAGTGATGGCGGAAAAAGTAATAACAACACCAGGCCTCTGATGTCGCTAAACATCAGCTGGAGTCAGGCATTAGCAAACCTGGAGTCCAGTCAATGAAACAAGAATGGAGTTGTGGTTTGGAACTACCTTGACGTATAAAAACACTCAGACAGTGTCAGTGTGTTATTCACAAGCAGCATCAGCTGGTGTGAGCCAGGCCTCACAAAAAACTGATCTCAGACAACCTACGATCAAGAGTTGTTGATTTGCATGTAGCTGGAAAGGGTTACAGAGTCATCTTGAAGACTTTAGATACTCATCAGGCCACAGTTTGACATAGTGTCTATAAATGGAGACGATCTGGTGCTGTGGCTACTCTCCACAGAAGTGGGTGCCCAGCCAAGGTCATGCAGAATGCTCAGTGAGATAAAACAGAACCCGAGAGTAAGAGCTAAAGACTTGAAAGATTCATTGGAGTTGGTTAACTTGAATCAACCATACACAAAATATGGAACTGGCATGGTGTCCATGGCAGGACACCACAGAGGAAGCCACCGCTCTCCAAAAACAAAACAGCAGCAGCCTGAATTTTGCCAAAGACCACCTGGACCAGTCTACAACACTACTGGAAAAATGTCCTGTGGACAGATGAAATGAAGGTAGAATTGTCTGGGAAGAACACACAATGCTAAATATGGTGGGAAAAGAGAACTGTGTACCAACATGAAAACATGTGGAGGGAAATTCCCAAGGTCATCAAGGTATCCTACAGGATAATGTTAGGGTGGCTGTCAGCATGCTGAAGTTCAGAACAAGATGGGTGATGCAGCAGGACAAAGTAAATCTACTATAAAACGGCTTCGGAGACAGAATCCACCTTTTGGAGTGGCCCAGTCAGAGGCCAGACCTCAACCCAGTAGAGATGTTGTGGAATGACCTCACGACATTCACACCAGACATCCTAAGAACATGGCTGAGCTGAAGCAGTTATGTGAAGAAGAATGGTCCAGAAATCTCAACCAGCCAGCAGGCTGGGAGCTAAACACAGTTGTTAACATAGTCGTGAGTGAATTGCAAAGAACAGAAAGATGTGGTGGATACTTCTTACTTCCAGACCAAAACCATCAAATAAAACCAAAACCACTTGGATACATTCCCCTAGAGCAAAGATATGTGCTTTCGTAATTTGGATGAACCAACTCTTTAACCACAAAATGATGGAACATATGGCACTATTAATGACCAGTTGATTTCATTGCAGTCTTATTTTGATCTAAAGGATTTTTCAGACAGGCCTGACAGCTGTTCATCTTTTTATTGCTGCTTTTAATATCATTGTTGGTTCTTACAGATTGGCCGGTCCACAGAGAGCATGATTGACTTTGTCGTGACAGACACTGCAGGCAGTGGCAGTGGTCCTGGCGGGGGTGCTGCAGGGGAGGGGGTGGAGGACAGTCAGCTCAGAGCACCATCTCTCGCTATGCCTGCCGCATCATGTGTGAACGCAGCGCTCCGTACACAGCCCGCATTTATGCTGCTGGTTTCGACTCCTCCAAGAACATCTTTCTGGGGGTGAGTGTTCCCCCCCCCTTGGGTGCCAAGGTTTCTCCTGGTAAACTACTCAAGGACCATGGTAACCATGGCAACCACAGTGTGAGCAATAGCAGGCCCATGGCATCATAGCTGTGAGGATGGGTGTTGGTGCATGTGACCTGGCTTAAGGAAGCATGGCAATGGAAAGACCTGTGTGTGTGTGTTTGTGTGTGTGTGAACCTGGTAATATTCACACTGTAGGAACCAAAACCTGTTTACACACTCACAATGTGGAGAAAAGATATTGGTCTCCACCATCTAAATCACTGCATTTTACAAGTACAAGTGACAAGTAGGGTTAGGGTAATGGTTAGGGTTAGTGTTCAACAAGTACGTAGTTGTTATATTTAAGGTTAGGGTAAGTCTCCAGGAAATGAATGAAAGTCAATGTAATGTCCCCACAGGTGATGAAAACAAGGATGTGTGTGTGTTTATGGAAGGTCATGCATGCCATGAGAAGTGCTTTGGTGCTAATGCTGGTCTTATGCTACCATCATGTATATATTATGACAGATGTATTCAGCTGTGTACCACTCTCAGTACTGCAATGAAAAATCCATGTGGACCCCAAAAAGCATTTTCTCCATATTCCACAGTACAGTGATTAAAAACAGACATCTGTAAAACTGTTGACAGGATACCTCACACTGTAAACCAGGCCAATTGTCACTCTTTCTATTATGATTTTTAATCCATGGAGGTTTTATACTTCTAAAACTTTCAGAGAGCCCAGAATACAAACTTTTATTTTCATGGTGTCAACCCATTATAAAGTCCATGGGGGTTGAATGGGATTGTGCTGGGGGAAACACTAATGTGCATGTGCAGTGAGCCCCACAGTGCAGAAGCAAGCCTGCAAGAGATTTTCTTTGAAGGGGGATATGCACCAGACCAACAACTTTTAGTGGGGAGAAGGGGTGCTATCTTGTAACCTGGTATCCAGCTTTCATAATGCATCCATATCTAATGAAGAGATACATGTATGGTTACATATTTGACCAGTAAACATGACACACGGTGAAAGTGAATACACAGGCCATGTGTCATTCAAAAAGGGATTTGAGCAAACTGGTCACGTAGTCATTCAGTGACTTACCAAGCTTGAGTTTTGACAGTGATGTGGAACTCTAGGGGACTGCTGGCCTCCAACCACACCACACTTTCTAGATCTGAAGGTGGAGGATGTGGAAATAATGAGTCATCTAGAAACCAGCATGAACTTTTGAAAATGTAAACAAAGCTTTTGCTAAATTATATCAAAAAACCCACCTATCAAATACCCACCCACAATCTTGTTCTGCTAGCTTTTACTACCCACAAGCTAACAAAGTCCAGTTTGGTTTACAGTAGAAGATGGATGAGATTTAGCTTGTCACACTAAATCATATTTGATTGAATATATTTATTTACACATATTCTGCTTAAAAAATGTTTATGGTTTAAAGAAAGGCCTACTACTGCTAAAAACAATAATAACAGTAATCGCATGGACTGGAAAAGCCAAAACAATGAGCTCAAAGATGCTAAAAAAACTGAGGAGAACTGCAGAGTTGGAGGACAGCTTTAGGTTTTAGCTGGCAGAGGAAGTACATCCTCTGCTGTGCCTTCTTGGTGATGGTGCTGATGTTGGACTACCACTTCAGGTCCTGGGAGACCAGAAAACACTGTGTGGATTCTACTTTATTCAGCCTGCTCGTGTCAGGAGCTAACGCCAGCTAGCAGCTGTCTGCAGATATCAGGCTGATGTCAACACAAACAGTGCAGATGAACCAGGTTCTGTCCTGAGACTGATCATTAAAGTGGACGTGTGGACTGAACCATCTGCTACTGAATGTAGCTGTATAACATAGTGCCAGTTTATAACCCTAAATCTAACATGTGGCTATTTGTTTCCACTGTTCTCTGACCTCTTTCAGGGTAAGTTCCTGGACCTCTATTAGAACAATGATCAGGAAGTGACACTAAATCAAAGTAAACCACTAACAAACTCTGTAGTGGTTTCACATGCTGGACACCATTTTGGGTCACTGACTGGCTTGTGCCAGCCCAGTAGTGTTACAGGGTCAGTGTCAAGGAAAATCAGCATGAAATCTGCTTCACTTTTTCCCACTGTTGTCTACTTATTTCACTCGCCTACATAACTGAAATATAACCGAAATGTCCCAGTTTATGACACAAGTAGGAGCCACATACCTAAGCTTCACAAGGATCTTGAAAGTTCAGGCTAGGTGAAGCGCCTTATTACATTTTTGCACTGGGAAAGGGGTATTGGGCTGCAGAATGACAGGAACACATACAGGAACTCCACTTATCTCCAGGTGTATTTAGACTGATCCATGAAATACATTGTGTGGTGTGCTTTTAATTTTGTGTGTAAGTATGAGGCAAAGCTATGTCTGCTTAAATAAGTGAATATCTTTGAGGTGGCACAAGCTGTTAACTTAACTAAAACAGGATCTAATTTCAGTTTGGTCTGAATGCAAACTCATTTCACATTGAGAGTAAATGCAAATAACTTTGGACTTGTCTAGAGAACCATCTGGCAGGGCTTTGAAGCTGAACTTGCCATTCAAAACATCCTTTTCTTTATCTATTTCTGCTCATTTCTGCTGCTGCATTGCATCCTGATTTACCAAACTACGAAGCAGGCTGAGGGTCATAATTACAGAATGTGAGTGCGTTAATCAGGCGCCAGAAAAATCAGTGGCATTAAAAGGAATTTGTGTTAACATGTTATTATCACATTAACTTTGACAGCCCTAAAATAAGTATATAAAACTATTATCCCTTAGAATGAGTCAAATACTCTACAGGCAGCATCAGAATCAAAGTGTTTGCAGAATTAAATCTCCAGGCTGCATTTTGCAGTATCCTGAGTCTTTTAAATAAAATGAAGCTAAACATGACAGAAATGTAGTGCTTCATTCCATGAAAGCTCATTTGTGTTCATAATATACTCATTCTTGATCTGAGATATGGTTTATTCTTATGCGTGGGTGCATCTCTTTGCTTTAGTCACAGCCGTAATCAGTTTGTACTGAGCTAAATATATCAGCAGAGCAAAACAACGTGGATTGTTTTTCTCACCTGCCACCTCTTACATCCACCTCCGTTATATCCCTGCCTCCCCATCATTCCCTTAACCTTTACGTCTGTCTGTTTTGTGTGTGTTTGTGTGTATGTGTTTGTGTATGGGGGTCTCTTAGGAACGGGCTGCCAAATGGAGGACATCAGATGGCTTGATGGACGGCCTGACGACCAATGGGGTCCTGGTGATGCATCCAGCAGGGGAGTTTGTGTCTGAGCCGGCTCCGGGCGTCTGGAGGGAAATCTCAGTTTGTGGCAACGTCTTTGCCCTGAGGGAGACCCGCTCAGCTCAGCAGAGGGGAAAACTGGTAAGATAAGGTGGGGTTAATGGGAAAATGAGTCCTGTCTTTGATTTGATAAAGTCACAAGGGCTTCGGCTAATGACACTGATTTGACCCAAGAACCAGAAACGTGGCACTTCTTGTCTTGACCTGAGGGGTTACAGTGCCACGAACATGTGGATGCCCTCAGTATAAGCATGATGACACCTTTCCATGATACAAAAAACTTTTTAGCTGTCTTTATTAAAAGTTCTCACTGAGCTTTCTTCAGCAATACTGTAGTACTGACCTCCCACAATGGGAGACAGTCACACCCAACAATGCAAGGTACCACTGTGCAGTGTAAATGATTGTGAGCACAGAGAAACAGACTTCTGACCTCCTCAAGTAGCTTCAGTGGGACAGATGTTGGCGCTCCATTTCTAACATATCCATAGATCCATTTTTATGCATATGTTCAGTGAGTAAACACTAGAAGATCAAAACAGAAAAAACTTTATTACATTTGGTTGCGGTGGAAAAGGTGGTGTATTAATAAAAAAGAGCTGCAATAAAGACTGATGTAAACATATTTTTTGAATGGACCTGGATTTGTATTGCTGCTTCTTGCTTCTGGAGAGAAGAATCTGGATCAGTAGGTGTCATTTTAATATGACACTGATGTCAGCGATGAAAACTAACCTTCCTTCCTTCTCTTTCCCCTGCTACTTTTCTTTATTTTGTGTTAAGGTTGAAAATGAGTCAAATACCCTACAGGACGGCTCTCTGATTGATCTATGTGGGGCTACCCTGCTGTGGAGGACCCCTGCCGGACTGCGGAACACCCCCACCCTCAAACAGCTGGAGTCCCTTCGCCAGGAGCTGAATGCTGCACGGCCCCAGTGTCCCGTAGGGTTCAACACCCTGGCCTTCCCCAGCCTGGCCCAGCGCGAGATTGTCGACAAGAAACAGCCTTGGGTCTACGTAAATTGCGGCCATGTGCACGGATACCACAACTGGGGTTACCGCAAGGAAAAGGGCCCCGCCGGCCCTGGGGGCACAGCACCAGCTGGCACAGGGGAGAGGGAGTGCCCCATGTGCCGGCGAGTGGGCCCCTATGTGCCCCTATGGTTGGGCTGTGAGGGAGGATTGTACCTGGACGCCGGGCCGCCCACTCATGCCTTCTGCCCCTGTGGCCATGTATGCTCAGAAAAGACAGTGGTGGGGTGGAGCCAGATCCCATTGCCCCATGGCACCCACGCCTTCCATGCTGCCTGCCCCTTCTGTGGTACATGGTTGACAGGGGAACAGGGCCACATCAAACTCATCTTCCAGGGCCCTGTTGACTAAAGCCCAGACCTGGGAAGCAGGTCAGAAGAAAGTGATGTTTGATTAGACAGAGGTGGGCCTGCTCAGTAAAGACTGTATGCACACTGTGAGTTGTCAGAGAAAGCACTGATGACAAGTACAGGGAAAGGACTGTTAAAATGATGAAGTGAAAGCGATATGTGATAGTAAATGCCAAGGCTTCATATGGAATATGAGGTGTATGGAGAAGATGTAAATAAACTGTGTTGAAATGAACATGTTAAGTGAGCTTTTGTTTTCCTCTGTACATACCTGCTTTGCCTCAGCATCCAAGTATCTGGGCTGCCATGTTAACAGCAGGTTTGTGTGTACATAGATGGATGAACATTAAAGGATAATTGGGGTTTATTTTATCTTTGGACTGTTTTTGTAATGTTGGCCAATAACAAGAGCTTTTTGATCCACAGAGAAACAGTCCAGTTCTGAACATTTTGACCAAAAATAGGTTCGCTCAGAACCTAGAATTCAGGTTCCAGTGAGAACTAGATGACTTACAGATCCAAAATGATATTGTTAAAATATTGGCGTCATGAGTGGACATGTACCTAACCAGCTAAAGCAAAACAAAAAAAAAAGGCAAAATCAAAGGTCATGGTCAAAGTGTTTATTTTGTCATATGCACAGTTAGGAAATGTGTTTCCCTGTACAATGAAATTCTTACTTAGCCGTCCACATGAATGCCACAAAATACAAATGAAATATAAAGTAGATAAATAAGTAACATAAAAATCATAAAAATGAACGTAAAATGAATCCTTTCCAGCCCCGCAAAGATTTGCCAGCTGCCAAGCAAAATGGCAAAATGGAGAAGACATGTTGCCTGGTAGTCTGAAGGAATTTCAATATAGACATCAGGAAGAAGTACTCGGATCCTTTATTTAAGTAAAATTACCAGTACAACCATGTAAAAATACCCTCTTACAAGTAAAAGTCCTGCATTCAAAATGTTACTTAAAAGATTGTAAGTATTACCATCAAAATATACTTAAAGTAATAAAAGCAAAAATACTCATTATGCAGAAAGGCACATGTAACATTAATGTAAACCATATTAAAGGATTATAATTATTGATGCATTATTGTGTACATGACATATAATTTTGCAGCTGGTAAAGCTAATTTTAATTTGAATTGATGATGGGAATCTTGTGAATTTCCCATCAGGGATCAATAAAGTTTTATGATGATACTATATTTTGTTTTATTCATTTGATTCTGAAAAGTTAGTAACTAAATTTATCAAACAAACAGTAGAGTAAATGATATAATATTTGCCTCTACCATGTAGTGTTCTAGGTATAAAATAGCAGAAAACAAAAATACTCAAGAGGTCTTCAGGGTCTTTGGGTCTGTGGTTCCCAAATAAGACCTGAACCGGTTCTGTGTTGGTCGATAACCCCTGTAAGAGAATTACCGAGAACTGGGAGCACAACAGCATCGCTAAAAAAAAGGGGGACAAGGAAGAAGACAACCACACAGGCTGGAAACCAACTGAGGTTTGTCAGACCTATTTGAAAAAGTTAAATTGCACCTAAACATATATCACAGTTTAAGAATGTATTTGAAATATAAAGCAAAGGTTCAGGTTAGTGTCAGATCTTCATCCAGAAAGTTGTAACCTTATGGGTCAAACTTTTTTTTTTTGTCAGGAAGTGGGCTCGAACAAACAGATGAATTTTAAGGGACCACAAGAAGAAGCTTTTACAGACCGACTTCCTTGTTCAGTACCTGCTCACCTCAGCACACTGGAGCCAGGGGTCTCTACGTGTCCCCATAAACTAAAGTCTTTAGGCCTTCACCTATGAGAAGCTCTCCTTGGGTGAGTGCAGCCATTACACAGAGTAGGTTGTGGTTAACTGCAGACTCCACAGAGTATCTCTTAGCTTTGCCCCCCATTTGCAGTGCTCCCATTTTGCTAAAAATAACTCAAGGTCACCAGCAGCCCCATGTCTCCATACCAGGACAGAGACAGAGCAAGAGAGTGAGTGAATGAGTGGGAGGAGTGGAGAACAGGGTTGTGATCAAAAGAGCTGCACAGCCCCTTTTTAAAATCTACGGAAAGGTTACACAGTCACTGCCAGAGCCATAGTAAAAAACTCAACAAGGATCCTGTACAAGCTGCACGTTTACACTTATCTTTAATAGAACCATCAGACACAGAAAAATATGGCAATATGTGCAGGTATTGCTTGTATCTTCTCATGTAATATCACTGCTGAAAATGTCTTACTGCACAGTGGATGCAGAGGGCAAGTGCAATCTCACCACGAGCTGCCGCAGGGTTTTTATATCAGCGCCAGAACCGGAGCCTTAACAGCAACTGGCAATATTCAGTATCTGCTATCGCTTCATTTCCATTTCCAGTATTTCCATTTGACACAGTGATGTATTGGAGCTGAGCTGCCTGCACCTACAGATGATCTGCTTGGTGTGTGTGGTTATTTAAAGGTCTGCAGGGAGAGCAAGGAGTACAAATCAAGGGCATCTACCATGTGAATGACAGGCAGCAGAGGAGATGTACAGTATGTGGTCTAGGGAAATGGATGTGGGTTAAGGATCTGTTTCCTTGGAGGAGCACAACAGTGTACCCCTATGCAGAGCATGTACTGTATACAGTATAACTATCATGACAATGACTGGATTAGTTTTTCAGTTGATGAGCAAGCTGTGCGAATGTGTAAGATTATAAACAATAATGTATATTTTGGTGGGGGACTTAATGTTGTCAGGTTCATGGTTCTTATAATATGAACCCTAAATGTTTTGGTGACCCCCTGACCCTTCTTTTAGCCTTGACATCAGGACAACATTTTCACTTGCACAGATAAAATATCAGCATCTAATGGGGCTTTCTAAATACATTCATGCACAGTAGCAGCATCCTTTGCTTTCTGTCATAGCATATTTTTGTTGCTACCACTAGGAGGGGCCAACATTTTCAAATACACCCACACCAAGGGACTAACCCTTATGAGATCATGACTCAAAATCATTTTCACATTTGAAATAATAAAGTTAGAATAATAATGATAATAATGGTTTTCACATAAGTCATGTGTTTTATTAAATAAGGTTGTGCTAAAAGCTATTTTACAGTTCCCCAAAGATACATCTCAGGTAACTGAGCCAGAAACTCCACAAGGTTGCAATGCCACTGAAGTCCTTACCTGTTAATAATAGATTAGTATTTAGACATAAATATAGAGGTGGTAAATGTATTGATATCACCAACTCTTAAGGGGACACTTAACATTATTCTCTAAATGAGACATATTCATTTTGATGATCTTAAAGGTATATTCCAGTAATGTGGTATTAAATTCCATAAAGCTGAGAGACTTACAAGAGACAATCAAACTCCATGCAGCGGAGGCCAAGAGATCTGATTTTTAGTTCTTAGTAAAAGTCATGCTCCAAAAACCCAGGATCCTACTTTTTTGTTTATTGAAAAAAATTGAAAAGTGTAATTGTGCCATATTATGAAAATTATGATCATAAAACATCTATCCATTATCAATACTGTGTATCCTGAATAGGGTCACGGGGGGGTTCAGAGCCAGTCTCAGCTGACACTGGGCGAGAGGCGGGGTCCACCCCGGACAGGTTGCCAGCCACACACACACACTCTCACAATTTAGAGTCAATGGTGAGATGTTATTAGTTATCCTAGGGGAGTATTACTTTTGTACAGAGGAGTTCCAAATAAGTGGATTGTTTTATTTTTTTTCTACAAATACATGCTGTTTCAGATTTTTTATGTTGTGAGTAGCACAAACTAAATTCCAAACCTCGAACAGGTATCTCAAAACCTCAGTATACAAACATGTGACTGTGTATGACCTGAATGCGGTGAACTAACCCTTTAACTCCAGACTTTCTCTGTCTCTTGCCAGTGATGTGCCAGAGCAGCACTGGCTCACTGACTGATGATGCTGTGGCTGGAGATGGTACCAAGCTTTGTCAAGGCATTTATACATACCTGACACAATGGTGTGGATAATGATCAGCTTCTATCAGAATCAGAATCAGAATCAGCTTTATTGGCCAGGTGTGTTGGACACACGAGGAATTTGACTCAGGTACATCGGCTCTCAATGTGCAAACAGTAGACCAGCATAAGGCTGTGGAATATAACAAAATAGCACTATTAAAATCAACAAACAGTGCAAACAATGCAGAAAAAGCAGTATAAACAGACAGTAAACAATGCAGACAACAAGGGAATGTTCATTGAAATGAGATAATTAGGGATAAAAATAGAGTACTTAAAACAGAGTACTAGAGACATGTAGGAGTCTGTATAATCTGTACAAGGTATATTTACAGGTATTGCACTGAGGGTTATTGTCCAGTCATACTGTCATTGGTCAAGTGTTCATCAGAGCGACAGCCTGGGGGAAGAAACTGTCCCTGTACCTGGTTGTCTTGGTGGACAGCGACCTGTAACGCCGTCCAGAGGGGAGGAGTTCAAACAGGTTGTATACGGGATGTGAGGGGTCTGCAGGGATCCTCTCTGCCCTCCTTTTGACCTGTGAGGTGTACAGGTCTTCCATGGAGGGCAGGCTCACACCAATGACCTTTTCTGCAGTCCTGACTGTCCGCTGAAGTCTGTACTTGTCCTGTGTGGTTGCTGAGCCAAACCAGACAGTGATGGAGGTGCAGAGAACAGACTTGATGATTCCTCTGTAGAACTGTATCAGCAGCTCCTGGGGCAGGTCGAACTTTCTGAGCTGGTGCAGGAAGTACATCCTCTGCTGTGCCTTCTTGATGATGGTCCTGATGTTGGATGCCCACTTCAGGTCCTGGGAGACAGAGGAGCCCAGGAACTTGTAGGACTTTACTGCTGATACAGTGCTGCCAATTATGGTGAGGGGGATAAGGTGGGAGGGCTCTTCCTGAAGTCCACTGTCATACAGGCCCAGCTGTGCAACCACCCGGCTATAGGCTGACTCGTCCTCGTCTCGGATGAGACCAATGACCATTGTGTCATCAGCAAACTTTAGGAGCCTGACAGAGGGGTCCTTCGAGATGCAGTTGTTGGTAGAGTGAAAACATCAGAGGGGAGAGCACACATCCCTATCAGTGCATTTATTAGTTAAAGGTGGTGCTGGAGCAGACTACATCATATTTAGAGGTGTCTTTATATTTTTGTCCTCCCCAGCTACATACATAAGAGTCATAATATTAGGAACACCTCTGAATATAATGTAGACCAATACAACACCACTTTTAACTAGGAATAGAGGAATGCACTCCAACAAGCAAGAACTGAAGAAGCTGCAGTATAGGCCTGACGGGAGAAACCTTACACCAGCCTCTCTGGGTTACAGACTGAAAATGTTTACTCAAATGTGATGTATGAATTATTATAAACTGAGAAACTTTATTAACCTCCTTTGTTCTTAACCCTATAAAACCATTTGTATCATATTTGATACATGAGGATTTTGAGCAAAAAAAAAAAAAAATCACCCAAAATGCCCCATGTATCAAATGTGATACAAAAGAAACCGAAATCATCAAAATAATATGGCACATCCATTCCTATATGCCTGGACTGTCTGTCTATGCATATATGGCAAATAAAAATCATGAATCTTGAATTTTGAATCATGAATTTTATTTTGGATTTTGTTAAAAGGTTTAGTAAACATCTCAGTTCCAAAATATTAGAATGTTCTGGCTATTTTTTTGATATGTTGGGCTTTACAGGGTTAAATTATACTGTGATCAAGCAAGTTGATTAGAGAACGCAGTTGTGTGATTTTGTAAACACATATCAATTTAATAAAATCAGATTCTTATGTTTTAAAGTTTAATTTACTTTGATCTGAAGGGACACTCCGTGCATTTTGCACATAAAGGTCCGTTTCTGGTTCTTTATTCTGTGAAAACTTTAGTATGTCTTCTGTAAACTCTAAACAGGTAAGGCCTTTATCAAAAAGTTAAAAAAAACCTGATGATATCAGAGGCCATATTCACATATGAACTCCAAACAATGTGTCCTTTTGCACATGTAGCTGACAACACGAGATTGCTGGCGTCTAACACATTCTCACCTACCAGTTAATGTGAGTGAGGTAGGGCCATGTCTGGGTAGAGCACACAGGAGGCAGGAGTTTGGTATGTACTCCATCCATTATCTGTACCACTTATTCCTGAATAGGGTTGGGGGGGGGGGGGGGCTGGAGCCAATCCCAGCTGACAGTGGGTGAGAGGTGTTGTCCACCTCGGACAGGTCGCCAGTCTATCACGTGGCTGACATGGAGACAAACAACCACACACTCACTCCTATGGGCAATTTAGAGTCACCAATCAACCTAAGCTGCATGTCTTTGGACTGTGGGAGGAAGCTGGAGCACCCGGAGAGAACCCACACAGGCACAGGGAGAACATGCAAACTCCACACAGAAAGGCCATGGGTCAAACTCAAATCCAGAACCTTCTTGCTGTTAGGCACCAGCACTAACCACTATGCCGCTGTGCCACCCTTGGTACTGTCTTGGCATTAATTATAGATTGTAATGATTACTGCATGAAAAACTAGCTCACTTATTATTTATGAAGTGAATAAGGATCATCTCCACCTAAATTAGTGGGTGAACTGGTTTCTTCCAGCTGTAATGAGTTAACGTGTCATACGTCATCGCTAATACGTGTTAAAACTTCTTGAACGTGCCAACACACAGTTAATGGACGTTCATGAAGTCCGAGGTCTTACCATACATGGGCTGACTCAGACATTACCTGTACTAGGAGCTGGCAGGGTTAATTCCGCTGAATGTCCAGGCCAATGGACTCAGACTATAGTGATGTCAATGGCATCATGTGATTATCTAGTCTGAATTATCTAGACTAAAATCTTTTAACACACCATGGAGTGCGTGTCATCTCTTCTGGGTCACCCAACTTCATGAAAATGAAAAACCAAATTGCCAAAATACCCATTCATGAAGTCATACTTCTGATTAATAGAATCAACGAAAACATTGTGCAACTACACACTGAAAAATCTGATCTGTGTTTTGTTTGATTCTAAATATTTTAAAATGGATAAGTATCAAATGTTGTGTAAGGGCGGACTTTTAGTCATTGCCCTAAAATGGTTCTGACTTTTACCAGTCCACACTAAGTACACAGAGTAGCTCATTTTGTTCCCATCATTACTTTACTCTATCACCGACTTAAATTCTTTATATATGTATGATTTCATGAGAGAAATAATGATTGTGCCAATTCAAGACTATTGCATTTTTTAAGATACTGGACAAGGATCATTATAAAAACACTCACACTGGAAAGTTCTACTTTCTTATAAACAAACAATGGTGAGCGCCCCCTCCCCTTCCCAACAATTTTCATACAGTCCCTTAATTTTTAGATACTGTAAAAATACCACACTGGCTCTCATTTTCACATTGATCTTTTTCATCTCAGCAGGGAGACAGCACCAATGTGAACAAGCCAAACAGAAAAGAGAAGGTGACAGAGGCAAGCTCCTGCCCAGTGCTTTTTATTAACATCTAGTGAATGCCTTTATTAAGCCATGGAACAGCAATGAACAAGTGTGCAAATGACATGAAAAATACCCTATTAAACCCAAATGAATATAAAAGGAGAACTAAAGTAGAAAAGTCAAGCGTTATTTTATCTGAATCACATTCATAAGCAAAAGCCTCACCCTAGAACTTTTTAACCCCACTCTCATATTTCCCACCCAACCCTGTTTCCCCTCATACTTCATGGACTAGACAACACAGTAGAGCATTCAATGAATACATTAAAATCAGTAGACTATCAAGACTTTGAAATAAAGGTTTTTAAAAAAGGAAATCAGTCATCAAACCGCAAAACATCCAGTATGTGTGTGTGTGTGTGTGTGTGTGGCTTGAGTGTAAAGTTTCAAATGGCTGCTTGTTCTGCATCTACTCAAGTGAGACTGGCGTGATGCTGGGATACCATGTGTCCAGAAAGCTCAGGAATGTTATACACGACCCTGCCCTGCTCTACACACACACACGCACTGCTGTTTCTTCCCCACCCACTTAATGTAAGATTCCTGCACAGCAAACTACAGAACACTCCAGTTTATCATAAAAGGCTAAAAATGTATCTGTATAAACTGATGCCAATGCAAACACATACATCTCATTTGCAAGTGACGCCAACATGACCAGAACTAGTCACTCGAGTGTTGAAGCTCTTTGATGTTGCATCAACAAGTGACAATGCATCACAAATAAAAGGCTGTTGTTCTCAAGACAACATGGATTCATCTGTTTGTAGTTTTCAGGAGCTGAAAGGCAATGTTGGATCTGAAATGCTGAAAAGTTCTTGCAAGAGAGTACCAAGAGAACAACCACAGCCTGGGTGAACTTACTTTTAGTGGAGTGGAGGAGCCAGTTAGGAAGGATCTTGAGGAATTCATCAAGGTGCAGAGGCATGGCTGACTGGGGGTTAGAATTGGGAATTCATATCCGGTCAGCAAACCGAGACCAGTCAGTCCCTGAACCTCCAGATGCCCACAGACACACACGATGAAACGGACTACGGCCAGGAATAGCACGAAATAGGACAGGCTCTCAGCTGTTTATAACCAGGCCGCAGAACTAAAACAGTGAGTTCGTAGACAGACCTAATGCTGTTGTAGCACAGTATTAATATTCTAAGTGTGAACAACTTCCTACAGCAATATCACATTTTCCAGTTTAGAGCAAGGCAAAACATATCATCGCAGACTGACAAAGATTCATCTATAGATGCTGAGTTTTCAAAGCCCCTCCAATCCCTGCTTCCCTTCAGATTCCTTCCGGTGTCCCTTGAAGCAGGGAGCTGCTCAGAGCTCCTTGTAAACAGCCTCATACCTGTCTCTGATTTCAACATTACCATGCCAACCGTTGGCAGTCAAGACAAACAGCCTATTTGTGAGGCAAAGACATGATCAAAGCTATCC
>NW_018127905.1:2140586-2168084 GCF_001952655.1 Monopterus albus | reverse complement strand
TACCCATTTATCTTTTGTCAGTTTCTGATTGAAATCCTAACGTTTTCACTTACTACTCTTTTCAAGGGCTTTCAAGCTTTCTGAGTGGGTGGAGTTTGTTCAGTTGTTAGTACATGGCAGAAGTTCTGCACTTGAGTCGTTATGGGGAGGAGATCACAACCTCTGTCTCTCTTCAAGGATGGTGACTGGAGTCCAATGCCAAAGATGCATAAAATGCAATTGAAAGCTCTGTAAATGGATTTTAAAGCTACAGTAAGCAACATTATTCTTTTTTTATATATAGAAACATCTCCCAAAACTTATCTTAATGGGGAGAGTTGCTGTCAAAGGCCCCTGTGACCCCAGACCCATCAAACAGCCTGGCAGCAGTGCAGAGATAGTCCCTTCTAAAAGTAACCGATCAGAGAAGGCCAACATCAGGGGTGGGTGCTCATGGCTGTCAATCAATATACGAATGCACTGTAGGCTGTGTTGACATGGTCGCAAGCTAGCAAGCTACTGATTTCAGTGTTAGCTGAGACAGCTACATGAAAAAGGTCAAGAAATGAGTTTTGAAGAGAAGGAATTAAAAAACCAACACAGTTGGATTTAGATCCTAACATTCGACCAGCAAGGCTTTCAGAGGGAACTACAAACTGACGCTGATTTGCCATTCTTCCTGATGGACTTATATTTTGTGAATTTATTATTTATAGCAGTAAAATAAGGATTCAAACCATTGGCCTTTGTACTTGTAGCCAAATCGTGCCAGAATGTGTCATTTGCACTGCCAGTGTGACTGTAACTGCTGCTGGCTAAGCTAAGGACGTCACTGTGCTGCTACTTTCAGTCATAAGAATCAGCCAGTTATATCCAGGCAAGTTCATACACAAGCCACTGACTGGTCTGCCACTGATGTCAAATCAATGTGTGTCCATGAATTACAGTATTTTGATGTTTGCCAGTTGAATGTGTTGTAGTCTCCTCTAACATGGCCATCTTGCCCCAGGAGTCTGGCTCTCGTCACCTGCTACAGCTGCAGTGATAGTTATGTCTTTTGAACAGCATGTGCCCTATACATGATAGAAAAACTTGAGTGACTGTTTTTGTAACGTAACTGTGCAAAACGGCTGCACAGAACTTTTCTGTGGACATGCGCGACTCACAAACTGTGCTCAGTGTAAATTTGTCATGTCCTCCTGTGGTGTAGTGGAAGCTGCTATATAGTTAGGCTGTGTTTACAGTAGACATGAAGCAGGGCAGTTGGCTCAGTGAGATACATTATTTTAGTGCCCACCAGTTGAATGTTGCATGATAACCTCTCCAAACTGTTTCATGTTGGCAAAAGATCGGGTGGAGCACGGGGCAGAGCAGAGTGAGCAGGGAGAGGGAGGGTTGGGCGGATCAAAGGAGATAGGTTCTAGAGTCTAGCCCTAGATCAATTTTGAACTAATCCTTTTTTAGCTTTAACAAAATTTCTGTCATGCAAAGTTCTTGTATGGCTTCTTGGTACCAAAACTCAAATACTCTATCAGCAGTAGTATCTAAAATTTTAGGTTTTACATTAGACTCTGACAATATTTATATTTATGAGCCTTTTGAACAGTGGTAAAAACTTTTGCTCATAGAGGCTGTCGGACAGCATTTTGAATAACCTAGGTCATTTGAAGTACACTGAGGCCTTAATAATCAGTGTAAAAGACTCAAATGTATCGTAATAAGAACTACACAAGAGGCACAAACTGGAGCACTAGAGGATTTGATAAGGAACCAGAAATGTTCATGTACATAAAAGATAGGTTTGAACCATTAATCCAAATGGGACAGACAGGTCGCTCTCAGGGAAGGAACAGCAGCTGTTATAAGAGCCCACCCCCTTAGCCAAAAAACACACACCCACAACACCTCTACAACAGCATCATCTGCAAACAAGCAAAAAATGAAACAACATACTCAGACTGTACAAGCTGTCTCCATCAGAAGTGTCAGTGGTAAAGTAAAAAACAAAACTACAACATTAATAAAACAGTAATTGTAAGATCAATGCAGGATTCTTCCGGTTGTTTCTCAGAACCCCCACCACCTCTACCACTTAGTATGCCCCGTAGGCAGTGCTATTTGCAGTGATATTTTTTGCCGTCTAAATATTGTGTCATTCCAAGAGGTCTCTGTGCTAAATGCTACAGCATGTCACTTTTTTCTTTTACAAACTAAAAAAAAAAAACAAAACTAAACAATATATTACAGTTCTCACAGCCTGAATCTCCATCCTAGCTCACCTGGTATTAAGCGAGCCTCCAGCGCTCCTCAGCTGCCTCAAGGGTTGAGCTGGGAGTTAAGGAATCCCTTCATTAATGCATCAATCAAACAACCTACAATCTGTTTCCCTCCAGCTTGTGATTACATTATTGATTAGGACTTGTCACTACAATACTAAACTAATTTTATAAAGTCACATAAATTTATTTCACTGTGCCACTTTCTGGTGTGACCAGGAAATAAGGCCTCAGTATGCTTCAAAGTGAGAGCAGCACAGTCTGAAATCCCATGGAGTGAAGTGGATACATCCAACAGTTTTAGTAACTGTAATCAAGCGTACTTTATGCAGCAACTGAGCCAGGTGTGAAGAGATGTGAACATGTCCTAAACTGTAAAACCCTGGCAATGTAAATAGCTGCATTGTACTGTCTCCATTTGCATTATGAATTTTAAAAAAAAGATGTTTTCTGTTTTCATCCTTCATAAAAACTACTTCTGTCACTTTGTGTGCATACTCCAGTGCAGCACGATGAATCCTTTCAAGGAGAGGCCTAGTTCGTTTGAAGCATAATGAGCACTTAATGGTGTGTTCAGAGAGAACATGATGCAAAATTTAGAGAATGTAAATGCATACAAAGTCAATGGAAAATCATAAGCAATCGCAATTAGATTTGCCAAGGGTAGTGCAAATCACTGGCAATGACTTCTGTGCAAATTGAAGGAGTTTCAACTTGGGCAAAAAAATGAATCTGCTTCATAACCTCAAACCTACAGAGACAAGAGGAAAAAGCAGAGAGGCTGGAAGGAAACGACAAGTAGAATCAGAGTTGTGGAATCAGTCAGAGGCAGCGCTGAACACACACATGCCCATACAAACAGCTGGGGTGTTTGCTTCTAGCTAGCTTCTAGCTAATGTCTCTACAGCTGTTACACTGGCTATGTGGGGCAATTCATCACAAACTGTTCAGCATTCAAATTTGCACAAATTAGGTGATTTCTGTAGATTAGGTCTGGGCGACATGGCCAAAAATATTATAACAGTATTTTGTGATATTGACCAATATTGACAATTATCAATATATACATTAATACCATTAATGAGGAAGAAAACACTCAAAATATTTGTTAGACCTCATGGACACACACAGGGTGTTATTAGTTCCAGTAAATATAAACATTGTTTACAAAAAATGCCACAGGTACTTTTAATTTGAATTTTAAGGGTATATTCAGTTTATTGACTAAACTACCATTTGGAACAGTCAGATTTATTGTAACTACCTAATCACTTTACCTTCATTATCATAGCACGCGGTTTTGTTTCGCCGCCACGTACCACTGAACACAGCATTTTAAAAAAGTAAGAATGGAAGCTGAGTGAAGCCACAGAATGGGATTTCCCTGGGTCTTTATCAATAACAGTAATGGCAACTCACTGTTAGCAGGCTGCTGCTTTCCAGGGTCACTTCCTATCATGTACAGAGCATCTATAGTGCTGCACCTGTGTGTGCAGCTAAATCATTCCAAACATTTGGGCTGAGGGAGGTGAGGATGGGGGATGGCCATAAGAGAGACTGAGGAGTAACATGCCCAAAAGGCATTAATCTCTAAGTCATGCCACTCCACTACAGTGTGTTTGTGTGTGTGTGTGCGCGCGCGTGTGTGCACGTTTGCATGCGTGTATGCATGCATGTAGAGATAAGCTCACTGGTATCTAAACCTAATCTTCCACTGCCTCCACTCCACTCAAAATCAACACCAATCTTCCACCATATCTGTTTTCTTTCTGTCTTCTTGGCAGAAAGTAAAAGTTGCCTGTGTCTGTTCTTGTCCCTCCCTCACACACTGGTTGATTTCTTCATTCTGTTGTTTGGTGGGTGTACAGGCCTGAGTGGCAGAGATGATGGGAGGGAACACAGATGGATAAGAAAGGGAGATGTCAGTGTGGATATGGTGGAGGTGATACTTGGGTGATGGGGGGTGAGGGGTCCTTTAACAGCAACCCCCTCCAGACTGCCTGACCGGGGTGCTCTCGATTTTTAAGTTGGGCTTATCACCACCAGCTGTGGCCCCGGGGCCCATACGCTTCTTGATCTCTGCGGCCATGGTCATGAAAGCCTGCTCCACATTGGTGGTGTTTTTGGCGCTCGTCTCCAGGAAGGGGATGGCCAAAGAGTCAGCAAACTCCTGCCAGAAAAGGAGAGGAAGTGAATGGACTTGAAAGACATAAGATTGTGAATGGACTTGAAAGACATAAGATTCTGAAAGATGAATCCCACCTAGCTCAGACTTTTTTTACCTTCCTTCCTTCTGTCCAAAAAAACTACTGAGAGCTTTTAGAACCAAAACAACCAGGCTCAGAAATAGCACTTGTCCAGAGGCTGTTTGGTTCTTTAACTCTTAAATGATGATTATTATTACTAATTTAACTTGCTTATTATTTATAAGAATTGATTTTTTTTAAATATGGGTGTGTGAGCGTATGTGTGTGTGTGTGCAGGTGGATGTGTGTGAAGATGGGTGCATGGGTGTCAAATTATTGGTAGTCTTCTTTTATGTCTTAATTGTACTTGGTACTGTTGGTCATCTGTGCTGTCAGTTGTATTGTCTTGTTTTAAATATGAGCTCAACAAAGTCAAGTTCCAATCAACTATGTTGAAATGGCAAAGAATGGAACTGAATTCTAAAACTTTCTAGTCAACACACAGACCTGGTTACAGAGTTTGAATTCTGTTATAGCATTAGCAAGGGAGAAAACAAGCTTGTATTCACAGCTCTGTACATACTACACTGGATGTCTGTGCACACATATAGACCATGAAATCAAAATCTGTTTAGCAGCTATTTTGATTTCTTTTGAATTATTAAAGAAAAATACCAAACATGCTCCGACTCCAGCTCTTCCAGTTTATTTCTACTCTTTTGCTTCATACCATTTTAAACCAAAGATCTTTGAGGTTTGGGCTGTTAATCAGACAAAACAAGACATTTGAAGGTGCCATCTTGGGGCTTCTGAAACTGTGTTGGACATTGTTCATTAGTCCCCTTTTGCAACCCAAAACACAAGTCAGTAAAACAAGAAAATAATGGACAGAAGAATCTGTATTGATAATCATTAGTTGCGGCCTAGCAAAAACTTGGTGGATGGGTACAGAAAGTATCATTTGGGGTTTTGTGTGCTGTAATTATCGAAATGCCATCTCACTTGCTTGTCAAGACTGACAGAACTGAGAATACTCTTTCCTTCCCATCTTATTCTTTGCTCATTTTAAAATGTTAAGTCTGGGTGTGTTCTATTTTCTGTTCTTGTCAACAAATCCCATGAAGAGTATCATGCATCTCCAAAGCCTGACATATCTTGTACCCCTGTGCCATAAAGCTCCACTCTTGGCCAAAAACTATTAAAATCCCATCAGTTAAAAAAAACGGAAGAGTTCAACTATTAATATTGTAAATCTGTGGGCCATTTTGCAATATTTATATATTTAGTAGGAGCCAATGGACTTGGATATAAGAGCCACAGGCAAGGAAGGGAGTCTGTGTATTCCAGTCATAGCTGCACCTGAACCGTTTGTATCCCACAGTTAGCTAGCTAGCTAACATTTATCAGCTACTTTTTAAGCTTTTACTGTTCTCACTACCATTGCTCCAGTTTTATTTGCACATTTGTAATTTACCAAATGGTCACAAATAGTGTCTGAGGCCTTTACCTCCCTCAACAGTCAGGAGAACCAGGTCTTTATTTGAAAAAGGCTTAAATAATAAATGGCCTTTATTTCTAATTTATCCCTGCTTAGTGGAAGCTCACCATTTTCTCCAAATGGATACACCTACTCTGGATATCTTTGTATGTACAATTCGAGCTATTCCAGCAGTAATTTCAGTTAGAACAACAACAGTTGTCATGCACACCACTGCTACACACCTAGTTTTGCTTCCACTTCCATCAGTGTTAGTCTGTCATCAAGCGCAAAGTGTTAAATTTCTAGTTATGGCCTATTATTTGAGGTATTGGAATTATTAATTTCAAATCGTTATTTGTCCAGGTCAACATTAATAAATTAAAGAAATTATACAAAATGTGCCTCCTTCCAACACTGAACACACTACCTTGGCTGTTGTGTAGTCCACTACTTTCTTAGTGGTGAGGTCACACTTGTTGCCCACCAGAAGCTTGTTGACATTTTCACTGGCATAGCGGTCGATTTCCTGAAGCCACTGCTTGACATTGTTATAGGACTCCTGCACAATGACAAAAACAACACAGTATCAGCACTGTACTAAACACCAGAGCGCCCTGCAGCAGACTTTACAGGTGCTTTTTGTTTTTGTTTTTTTGTGCCAGAGCAGTGGGGGGGGCTACTCAAATGAAGAATACCCTAAAATACAGCTAGAGAAACAGTAAACTATCTTTAACACCCACACAATGTCAAGAAATCCAGTATTAATGCCCTGAAGTAAATACTTTGATTCTGAGGGCTCTAATGTTCACCATTAATGTTACTGTTAAAGGCAACAAGAGGGATGTCATTACAGCCGTTGTTCGACTGTGTGACAGACTTGAAATCATGGTTGGCACTTAATTTTTTAAATCTCAACGAAGACTGAGTGTGTGCTATTTGGTGACCTGGCAAACTTAACTGCTTCTGACCGGGGGCTAGTTGACACCTGAAGAGGACTGTAAAAAAAACTAGGGGTGATGTTTGATGGCGACTTGAGGTTTGAGAAGCAAATCAACTCAGTTGTGAAATCTAGCTTCTTCTACTTGAGGCTGTTAATCAAGGTCAAGTCACTCCTTTCTTTTAATGATTTTGAGATTGCAGTTCATGCTTTTATCACTTCTAGACTTGATTATTGCAATGCTCAATAATATGGTGTTAACCAGTCCTCCCTCACTCGTCTCCAAATGGTGCAAAATGCTGCTGCTCGTCTTCTGACAAGTACTAGGAAATTTGAGCATATAACCCCAGTTCTGGCTTCTCTCCACTGGCTTCCAGTCTGTTTTAGAATTGATCTTAAGTTGCTGATTTTCGTTTTTAAGGCTCTTAATGGTTTGGCACCATCTTACCTCACTGAATTAGTGCATTGGCACAAACCTACAAGGGCCCTCAGATCTTCAAGCCAGTTTCTTTTAGAGGTTCCTATGGCCAGATATAAACGCTGGGCTCCATGTTGCAAGCTAGCAACACAGCAGCAGCACTATGCTTTATGTGTCACTTCTCAGCAGCTAGCGTAACCCCCACGTGGTCAAGATGCATGCTTTATGGTGTAGTGGAAACATCAAGGGGAGCAGCTCAGCACCGCTCCACCACACATGCTTCGGCTCAGCAGGGCTGAAATTCAGCTTTTAGGTGGTGGATACTATAGTGAACGGATAATGTCTACTTTAGTTTCTTTGTCACTGTACACATTAAACAAATGAAGTGCAAAAAATATATATTACATGATAGAAATTGTAATTTGTTGTATTTGACCACTTTGTTTCATTACATTTTGTTCCTGAAATCCACCTCTCTGTTGGGATCAGGATAATCCAGATTTTTTCCATCAAAGATATTCCAATCCTACCAGAAAGATTTGAACACGAACAAAGGTTGATCCAGATCACAAACAAAATCAGATTTCAGTATCTGTTTCGTTCTTCTGAACAATCCATTTTCAAGATTTGATCCAATCCAATAACCAAAACCTGATCAGATTACTTCTGAACAACTGGTCCCTGGTTACAGCCTGTTAAGTTCCTGTGGTGGAAAAACACTACTGGATGTCATTCTGGGAAATAAATTTTGTGAAAAGACAGACCATCCTCACTTTTTTTGTACAGAGATGAGTACTGAGCCTCAAAAAAATTGTGTCCATGACAGTTTGCCACAATGAATCAATATAATACTGTTAAAATGTATCTGGCTGAGAAATCATTCCAGATTGCTGACTCACCTGATCTGTCACATCATATACAACTATGATGCCGTGAGCCCCGCGGTAGTAACTGGAAGTGATGGTACGAAATCTCTCCTGACCTGCAGTGTCCCACTGAGAAATGCACAGGCACACAACATGGGGAGAGAGAAAAATGATTAGAAATCTGTTCTACGGATATTTTATCACAGGCACAAAAAAAAATCTAAATTATCACCTCTCATAACAATTTCCTCAGAGAATTCTGAAAATCAATCAGAATTACAGGAACACATACAGGGCCTCCACTTATCTCCAGGAGTATTTAGACTGATCTATGAAATACATTGTGTAGTGTGCTTTTAATTTTGTGCGTACATACAGTATGAGGCAAAGCTACGTGTTCTTAAAAAAAGTGGATATCTCTGAGGTGGTACAGGCTGTTACCTCAACTAAAACAGGATCCAATTCCAGTTTGGTCTGAATGCAAATGTGCTCACAAACACAGGTGTTTTGAGGACAATGCTTGAATCTTAGCCTTGGCTCAGATGAGGGCTACAGGCTCTGTGTATGTGTAATAGTATGTACTCACAATCTGCAGTTTGATGGTCTTGCCATCAAGCTCAATGGTGCGAATCTTGAAGTCCACTCCAATGGTACTGATGTAGCTCTCTGTGTAGGTGTCATCCTGCAGCAAGGGAGGGAGATAAAGTGAGAAAGGACAAGATGGGGTCAGGCCAACAACAGAATGAGCCAATGCCAAAGGTTTCATCTGGAACAGAGACATTAAGAGGCTAAAAGTAATGGAAAAACATTTTGGGTGCGAGAGAACTACTTACTGCAAAGCGCAGCAAAAGGCAGGACTTTCCTACTCCAGAGTCTCCAATGAGCAGCAGCTTGAACAGATAGTCACTGAAATAAAAACAGTGCAGTTCAGAACAGGGAGGACATGTGATACAAGCTGAATATTTCAAACCTTGACTGATACCAGCCTTTCTCACAGACCAGGCTGGTAGAGATAGCTAAGCAATATTTTATACCTCATTGCTAAGTATAATCAAGTTTTCCTACTTGAACAAATAAACCACTTCCTAAATGTTTTAAGAATGAGTCTGGGTTATTATTATTACAAGTCCAAAAACCTTCTTCCCTCCACCGTGCAAAACCGACGACAAAGTATTGTGAATGCGGTGGCTCTCAGCATTTTGCAACCATAATCCTCTGTATAGTAGCTGAGTGTCATATCAAACCACCAGTCAAAGCTATCATATCATCTGAAATCCACCTGTTTTTCTATAATCACATAATCTATTAAAAGAAACCTTACCAGAACAGTGACCACTTGTACACAGTGTACCAAATATGACAAAAATCACCTCCGTGAAAAATGTTTTTCATTTGTACTTTGAGTTTTTAGTTTGGCTCATGTCCCATACACAAACAATAAAGGGTTTCATGACCTATACTGCAGCCAACAACTAGGAGGTGATCAACTCACAGTGGCTTCACTTCTGGGAGCTGTGAGACTGCCCACGTTTTATATAGTCAATGGCCTGGACCAAGCAAGTCAAAAAGAAAAACTTTTTGATACTCTGTTCATTTTTATGTCATTACAGTCAGTTTCCACAATGTTAAATTGGTTTAAACTGTAACAATCAAATACAAACCTCCACCAAGAAGATCATGTTTTTGGTTCCGTGTGTGTGTGTGTGTGTGTGTTTGCTTGTTGGTTAGCAAGATTACAAACACAAGGCTGGATGGATCATCAGCATACGTAGTACAGATATTGGTGGGGACCAACCATAGATGTGATTAGGTTTTGGCTGAAAAGGGTAAAAGGTCAAGGTCAGAAAAAATAGTTTAAAAAATTCCCATTTTTAGCATGGGGTAAATCTTTAAAAAAAAAAATCCTGTCTCCCTCAAAAGTTATTGAAATCATTTCTTGTTTGAAATTTGACAAATATGTAGCGTGGCAATGTCTCTGATCTAGATTCTGGATCTGATGGCCATTTAAAGTTAACATTGAAAACCCCATTTAACATTTATTTTCTGCCATAACTTGACCTGTAATGAAAAAAGAACCCTGAAATGTTCAGGTAAGATGCACAGTATAACTGCCTATCATACCCTGAAAGATGATCTGGATCCGATCCAGATCAAGGATTTTAGGGCTGTACCCGAGGATTTTGTCATATATATATATAAATAGCCTACACTGTCAGAAAATCAACTTGCATGAATTTCAACCACATTCACATCAGTATTTAAATGCAAAAGAATAACAGGAACATATTGTATTTCTGAGACATGGTTATAGCCTAGATTAGCAACAGGTTTGAGCTTTTCCCGCCAGTTAACCACAGCACATGTTGTTACTGTGCATTTGATAAGTGCCCGGTTGGACTGAGCAATTCCTCTTATTTATAACCCCTCATTGAAATGTGCATTGTTGTTAGCTTCCTTGTCCCATTCAGATGGATACGTGTCACAGGAACAGTTAGTAAATGGCTGTGTGCTGCACTTTAATGGTGTTAGACAAACAAAGTGGACTCTCATAACAGCCTACACAAAACCAGCCACATCGTCACAACAGTCTTCTCTTCTAAAAGTAGACCATGCTGTTTAAAAAAAACTTCTAACAAAGTACAAGCCTCACCTTTATGTGGCTTGTCTTAGTGGGTTTTGTTGTCCTTTTCTCCTCATTCTGCAATTTGCTAAACTGATCCGACCTTAATGTACATCCGTGCTTTGGACAGTGTCACCATTGAAGTGGGTATTCCCACTGACCACAGGGGGAAGCACTGAGCAAATTGCTACTTGGCATACCCAAATGAGGAGAAAATGACAAACTACCAGGTGGGGGTGCCTTCTACTGTACTGCACACTGCCTATTAAAAATATATATATAATAAAATAAAAATAAAGGCTCAACTAGAAGAGTCTCAGTCAACTGGCAGGTCTCGTGACTAAATGACTTGACTATTTGACTATTAGGGGGCAGCCCTTGATTTTAGACATGTTTTGTTGTTCTGGATCTTATTTTTCATAAGGGACCTACAGTATCTGCTTGAGCAAATGTTGTGCCCCCACCATAGAAGGCAGTTGGGGCTGCACAACATGTGGCTAAAATCAATGTAATGTCCATTTATGCAAACATTACACTCTGTGTAGCTTAAAGTCTATTTTAATTATGGATATGGATCGGGTCTTATGTTACTGGGTTGGGTTGAGTCCAGATTTCATTTAGAAATAATTACAAATAATGGGTTGGGTCCAATACGGAGCTCTGCAGCTGTGGGGGTGGGTGCAGGTTTTCAATACTGGACACATGCAGGAGTTTGGGGATGGGTACTGTGTGTTTGAAACAGTCTGACTTTAGTCCCCGTACCTAACCTACAGTAATGACACCTAAACAAACCCCTATTGAGAGGAATATGAACATGTTTTTCTGTTGAGGTTTGATGGTCACTACTACAGTTTGCTCCCAAGGTTCTCCCAAAGTGGTAGAACAACATCCCCCACCCAATCACAGAGAGAAAAACATTTACCAATGCTAGCGCTATTCTTGTGTCATAGGAAAAGGAGACTCGTTGTGTGTCACAGGCTGAAACTCAATCAACTGACATCATGAATGCAACAGCACTGTTGCAATCAGCCCAGTTCACATTTCTGTGTTGATACAAATCAATGCTGAGGGCCACCAGGACTGGTCAGCCAGTTATTATTTTTTGCAGCACACAATCCAAAGCCAATCATAAGTGCATTGCCTTATATATTCTTAACATGAGTGCTATGACACAAAGGTAAACAGAACCACAGTGTGGCAGCACTAATAGTTTTTACAGTTAGTAAGCAGTTTATTTGAAACTATTCAATACTAGTGCCAAAAATGTTAATGTTTTACTTTAAAGATTATCAGGATTTCCTACAAAAAACATTTTTCATTTAACAAAACAAGACAAAGTGTTAAACATAAAAATAAGGTATCCAATAAGTCCTAAACAAAACAGCCTAAAATGGCAAAATTATGATGACACCAACTTTCAGTACTTGGTGCTAATGACACATTTTGTTCAGTACCAAAAAGTCAATAAGCAGGTCAAATACAAAATGTACAACACAGTGTTGCAGGCTAACAAAGATTTACTATGTACTGTGTGGGACAGGTGGATATGGAACCTAAAAACGTAAGCCCTGAAGACACAAGATACACAACACTGCTGGTTTCATCAATATGTTAAAGGGACAGGTGTCTGTCAGTCAGACATATGGCGCTTTCATGTTAATGTTCCTCATAACTTTATTCATACTTACCCACTACCATGACAAAGAGAGCCACAGTATATGTGCAAGGTTGGACAGTATATTATGTCACATATAATGTAAGAAGCCAGAGTTTTCTTACTACAGTACAACATGATGGATAAACCTGTGTGTTCCAGGAGGTTTGTTTTCTCATGGTTTTGCTGTTTAGGGCATTTGCCAAAACAATCATGTTTTCTGGTGACCTAAGCAACTCACAAAGACGCACAAGAGACATGTGCAGATTCACTGGCAATCAAGAGTGGCAGGCCCACTATCATGGATGCATTATCTAGGACAGCACATTACAAAATGGTCCCTATTCCTCTTCCACATATGCCATAAAAAAAAATTCTATTCCAGTTTTGCTTCCATGTTGCGGGAATCACTGTGTTTCACCCGCTGCCCCAGCCCACACACTCCTCACCTCACAGACTTCACAATAGGATGATGTCACAAAAGGCCTGTTTTCTAGGCTGTGGGAAAGTTTTACAAATCTAACATTTTTAAGCATTAAAAAAAATCATAATATAAAGAGTGATAACTGACCAGGTTTGCAGTTTTAAGAGCCTCTTTTATCATCACGGTCTACAAAGAAAATGCTTTTAGGTCCCCAAGTGGATTTTGCATTGCAGTACCAAGAGTGCCACCAGGAAAAATTGGGAAAGTTGCAGATGTAGATGTTAATAAGCTGTTATTAAATGGACTGTGGCTCAGATGTTCACAAGATCGAGTGATTCATTAGAGAGGGGTGCCCTGATTAACTTAAGGATGAGCTTAAAATATAAAGCAAGTCAATATGGAGGGGCATAAATACTAGTAAAACGGCAGTGGTCATAATAAATATCTATTACTACTATAAAAAGTTTTGCTATAATGCGATTATTTGTGAGCAAAATAATAAAGCCACTGTTACACCCTGTATACCCACTAGAAAGTGGCACCAAGCCTTTTACGATAGATAGACAGCCCTAATCAAGTGTATTTTCAATGTCCACTAAGATTAATGGTAGGCAATATTAAGGCATATTTAACCACAGACAAGATCGTTCAACGGTTTGTGTAAACATAAAGGGATATTAAGACTGTCTGTTAAGGGTGTGGAGGAGTTAGCTAAGCTAGTTAGACAGGGTTCTATATGGATTCAAAGGAAAGCTTCTGCTGCTGGCTCTAGGACAGCCACAGACAACAGTGTGCCTATTACCACCACGGAAGGATTCGGTGACAGGCGGGTGTCCTTTAACTTCAGGGACGCAAGTCAGCCGACAAGCATCTGCTACCTGCCGTATCACCTGACGCTAGCCCCGACACGCACCGCTGAGAGAAGCCAGCTTAGTATTTTAATCTGTGAAATTACACTACGTTAGCAGGTACAACAGTACTCAGTATCAGGATCTTTCACGAATGATGGGGAAACATGTTTAAACTCGGAACCAACCTGTTGTTTGATCTACAAATGCAATAAAACTGTTGTTTTTAGTGTTGTACTAAATTATGTATTTATGGTATTCACATGTGCCCAAAAAGAGGCCAACTTAAACGTATATCTCTGGATGAAAAGCACAACTGGCTAGGTTGTTTACCAAGGCTAAAGGTCAGCCATCACATCTGTTACTTCACTCCATGTAACGTTACTGTCAACCTAACGCCATGCGTTTCTATTCTGGTTTAGTTAACGTTACACTGAACTAGGGCAGCGGTTCGTATGAACGTGTTTACTCTCGTAGATTGTTAATTTATTTGTTCCATGAAAGGTCGCATGTCATAGCCGACATGGTGAGGCACGAGCAAGCTATCAGCTGACGTTCAAAGAAAACGCGTCAGCGAGAAGAAAAAGCCGTCCGCGCCCTGTTCACAAGAACCAGTTAGCTGAGGTTTGCCAATACATGTAAGCTAACAGCAGCCAAAGTGGCCTAGCATTATTTACATAAGGTTACACTATAAACCACATACTATATAGTTATGTTCTCTATGCTAACGGAACACCCCATAGACCGCTTTACAATTTAGCGTTTTAGTGTAATACTCACTATTCAGGATTCATTGTTTCACTCTGGATGTGTTTTTCTTTCGGTGACTCGACTCTTCCTTCCTACTCCGGCAAAAAAGATGACTTGTAGGTCCGGGTATCCGAGGAACTTAGATGGCTGCTGTATCGTCTCCGTTACTGCCTCCTGCTCGTTGCACACTATGCGACTTTTACTGTTTCATATATCCTCAATTCTAGCGTACATATCCTCGTTTTCTGCGCTTAGGCTGGTATATTTTAATCCCTTTTACCTGTCTTTCTGTGTCCGTTGCTTGCTAGAGGTTCAAAATGGCTGCGCAGGTGCGGTAGTGACGTGGCACTACATGCAAAATAGGAAAACTATAGAATTACAGAAATACTGGGATTTGTAGTTTATTATTAAAGCAACTACAAAATAAACAAAACAACCTACAGAGTAGCCAGACGTTAGAATTAATGTAAGGCCGGGGTCAGATTAAGCATGAAAGACTTAGGATGAATATTAGGTTCGGATTAAGACAACAGGAAACATAAATATGGGGAAACGGTCTTTTAATCTAAAAGGACACATTCAATCCAAAAGCACATACTCATAAAAATGTTCAGTCAAGTAAAATGTTAACATTAGATGATATGGAAAATATTACTGTAATCATATAAACAAAGGTTAACTCAATATACAAATGCTTGGATATATTTAATACCACACAATAAGTACTGTCAAATCTCACTCTGCAACAAATATTTATTTAATACAATTTGAGTTATTATTCCACAATACTCTAAAACTGTAAGTCACTAGAAATGCAAGAGTCCAACTATATGTCTGTGCACATCTGTGGAAGACAGGCTAAATAAATGTTGAGTGATTTTTTTTTTTAAAGTGCTTGTAGGTCAAAATTACGTTGCACACAGTTGGTAGTAACATTACATTTATGAAATATTAAGTCTTAATTAGCAAGATACAAGCCAAAAGTTTTTTTTTAAATGACTTATTGACCTGGGTGGACCAAAACATGTGATGCTTAAATGATACTGTGATACTAAGAGGGATTTATTAAATATTATGGCACATAACTCATCCAGTGAGAAAACATTTTATTTGTAGATAATATTAGAGAATAACTGTTTGCCAAACAAGAAAAATCAATTGGAATTATAACCATTATTCATCTTACAAATTTATGAAAGAAAATCTTTTTAATAATCTTAAATATTTGGAAGGTACAGCTCTTTTAGTGATTGAGATGCAGGAAAGCACAAAGACATTCAATTCCAGGTGCACTCCAGGAGGTCTCTGAAGATAACACAGGTCTTGTTGAACTATCTACTGTGAAACTTGATCATTGCCAATTATATTGATGCCAGAAACAAAATTTTGTCTACTCCTCATTTAAATTTAAAAGTCAGCAATCATATTAATTATTAATTTTGACCCAAATTTTAACTTTATAAGTCAAAATGTTGATTTATTATATCATAATTTTGACTAATCTCATATTTTTGATGTAGTCCATTATAATTTTCACTTAGTATTGATATTTTGCCTTTTTATGTTTTTTTCTGACAAAAATACATGGGTCCATTTTTATGTCACAGATTGTTTTCTTGAAAAGATATACAAAACAACAACAACAAAAAGAAACAATGAAATGTTTTAAAAGTGCATTAAAATGTTTTTGTTTCTATCACTTTTTTAGTGATTATAATCCTCATTGGCCGCTGTGCTAGTAATATACTTAAGGTAGCCATCCTCTACTTCCACATCCTCATCTCTGGCTGCTGCAGCAGCACCCACAGGAGTAGGCTGGTAGACATTTTCCCATCTTCCCCTAGAATCTGTCTGTGACTCCAGACAGCCAGCTGCAGCAGCGAGCTCCAGGCCCTGGTTGATGTAACTGGCCTCCTGGCTGGCCTCCAGGACTGGCAGCTCTGACAGAAGACCTTTCAGTGCCTCACCCAGTTCCCTGAAGCCAGGCCTCCGGTTCGACTCCTTATCCCAGCAGCTCTGCATGACTTCATAACTGTGTTTGGGGTGAGATGCAGGAAGGAGAGGCAAAAGGGTAGGGTGAGTTGTAATTAAACATACTGTATGCATACAAAAAGATACCCTATAGCACTGGCAAAACAAAGCAATGTGAGTGACCCTCCTTTACTGATTTCACCTCTTTCCAACCAGAGATATTCCTATGAAATTATTTTGCCAAAATCTTTTAGAAGTCTGAAAAGGTGAACCTACAGTGTTTAGTTTTTCATGCAAAACCAGCTATTAGGTAAAAGTCAGACAAAAATAGCATAATTATGTGAGAAGGAGATACTATATGTTTTTGGCTGTCTTCATATTTATCTTATGACCTGTTTGGGGTCCTGATACAAAAGAAACTATAATAACACACTTCTATTCACCTTTGTTTTATAGGGGTGGAGGCAGAAATCTCTGAGACAGTATATATTGAGCAAGCCAAAAAACTCATGAAAGAATACCATTAGAAGGAAGATTAAGAAATGTGTTGCTGCTGTTGTTGTTTACTGTATACTAGAGCTTACTATATATTTTCTCAGATATGTACCAGAGGGCTGTTTCATAAAGCCCAACAAATTAGGCTTTTGCAGTAAAGATTACCAGTACAACCACACGTTTGTCAATATATCAGGCTTATTTTCAGCAAAGCATGTTTCATAAAAAAAGGTTTAAATAGTGTATGTTTCACCAAAGTTAACGATAGAAAGTCTGCTTTTGGATAGGATGGGTCGCTGACTGAGACTGACCTCAGGCTAACTAGTGTTACAGTCAGTCTGTCAGAACGAAACACATTTGCTGCCACGTTTCCTGAGCAGAGGAACTCACAGTTTCTGGTCACAGTCCTCAGGTGGTTTGAGCCTGTGTCCAGATAGGAGCAGATCCAGCAGCTCGTGGTTATGGACTCCAGGATAAGGGGTCCTACCCCGGGACACAATCTCCCACATAGTCACCCCGAATGACCACTGAGTGAACAAGAATGCATGAAATTAGAGTTTAACATACTCAGTGTACAAATACAGACATTCAGTAAATGGTAGGATCAAGAAAACAGGTTCTAATCTCAACTTTTAAGACTGACAGTAATGTAGCTGTCTGAATAGAGGTCAAAACCTTTCCATGACAGATTGAACACTCCACAGAAGACTGAGCTCACCACATCACTTTTGGTGGTGTAGACAGATTCAGACAGGCTTTCTATGGCCATCCACTTGATTGGCACACGGATAGCTACTTTCTGACGATAATAATTGCTGCTGTAGATTTTCTTGGACAGGCCAAAGTCAGCCACAGACACCCTAAGGTCATCACCCAACCTGTGGATAACAAGAACTGCATAGTCAGCACAGGTAAGGCACTGTTCTCTAGACTCAGATCAAGGAAAATGATGACACAATGTTTTCTTTTTTGTCCCAACACACACACACACACACACACACACAAGCCTGAGGCCCACAATCTGTATCTTTCAAACTTTAAGCAGCTTCCTTCCGAGAAACAAGCTATAGCTGAATACCAATAGCTGAGGACAGAGACACAGTGATATATGAACAAGGAGGCCTTGATTTCCAGCTCCCCCTGTTCTAATGTTTCCTCCTCTGTGTCTCCCTCTGATGGACTCACATGCAGTTGCGTGCAGCCAAGTCCCTGTGCAAAAAGCCTTGTGAGCTCAGATAGTCCATCCCTGCAGCAATGTCAATCATGAAGCGCAGGAGACTCTGATGGGGCACAAACTGGAAGAGAGGGTACAGGGTTTGTATTTTGAATATACAAACATCGCCCGTCACCATCTTTAATACAATTAATGGTTATGGTGTAGCTCTCATCGATTGCCATGTTCACTAAAATACAGTTTACTCCTGCTGTTTAAAACAAGCATCTAAAATATTGGATAACAGACTTTAAATGGCAGATGAAAGAAATAGGAGCTAGGCTACAGTGTGTGATTCTGCAGAGTTGCTGAATAATGTCCATTTGTCTTCTATTCACATGCTCATTTAGTCTATCAATTAGTTGACAAAGACTGTAATAGATTTTGTCAGTCTCTCTTTTCAAGGTAACTTTTTGTTTAACTTTATCTCATTTTTGTCAGAAAAATGTGATCAGCAAATACATTTTGTCAAAAGAAATGTTGCAAAAAGAGTTTTCTTGACTTATTGGCAGCTGATTGTAAACCAGGATTTGCATATGAAACCCCAAAAAAAAGCAATACAGGTCTAAAACCCTATTAGGACGCCCTACAAGCTACAATATTCATCACACCCCTCAGTACAAATGCACCAATCTCACTACAGTGTTGTGTATACAACAGCTGTGTGAAAAAACTGTCCCCTCATTAATTTTGACAGCAGTGCCATCCAGAAAGGTCCGAATACAAACTGTATCAGCACTTGTGACAGGCAAAATTCTACAGTGTACCTTGCAATTGTCAAGAAAGTGGCCTGTGAGCATGATTACTTCTCAGAGATATAAAACCCTGTTTGATAATACGACAGACTGCTGTGCAGCATTTTGGTGTCTGATCAGCCATAAAACTCACACGTAACTCAAATGATCCAGCTTGTGTTGAACTCTTTAACTAGTTTTTTTTCTGAACTCCAAGTTATTCATTGAAATGTTCATATTATTCTGATTATGAAAAACTGATCATCTGGTTCTGAGGGTTGTGGAATGGGACCGAAATGAAAGAGGTTGATTTTTAAGTCGAAATAAATGTGATCAGTAAATTCTATGATTTTAATATTTATTGTGGTCACATGGAAAATTTGGCCAGCAGTGTCTTCAACTTCCAAGTCCAAATTCAGTCAGTGCTCAAGTCCAAGTTTGAGCCATCAATGCTTAAATTGAAGCTGAGTCTTAACTCCTGGAAATCAGGACGTGAGTCAGACTCAAGTCTGTTTCCTTGACTGAAGTAGTACTACAACACTGCCTGGAGGTGGTGCTAAATGAGCATCTGACTTGTAGTTATACAGCTGTCATGTTTACAAGCTGATTTTCTGACTACTCATGTTACCTGCCCTGTTGGACTTTAGGAGTTACTTGGGTACACTTTTATGACAGAAAGGATATACTGTAAAACCACAGATTGACAATAGTTCAATTTTCTTTATACTGTTCTTGTGTCTACAGTATCTCTCTATGTAAACATGTGCTGACATGCATACAGTAATAAGCCCCATTTATGTTAATGCATGCACTGACTGCATCTCACCATGGGAATATCACCATAGCGTGTAGCAATGAGGAAGCGGCGCAGGTCACCATGTTTCATGTAAGGCAGGATGACCATGGGTAGAGGCAGAGGAGAATCATGCTCCCTCTGTAATGTGACCCCTGCAGGATAAGCACATACATGTCTTTCACAAGGTTGCTGCTGCAGTGCAGATGACAAGGTAGTAAAAAACGACCTTTACAGTGCCTCTAGAACCAGACAGGCACTGTATCAGATTTACTGTCATTTCCCCAAACCTGAATGACAGCTCTGGTGGCAAACAACACTGGGTTAGAAAATTTAATTACTGTTAAGTGATTTAATAGTGTTAAGAAGTTCTGATTTCTTGAATTGTTTGAAAATTCAAAGTTTTTAGTTATGGTATTAGAAGAGACATATGAAGGGATCACCAGTGCATAACTGTTGATGTTGATTATGGATACACATCTAATTAAACAATATAATACAATGTCCATGTCCTCTACACTGTAAAAATCCAATAAATGTTTTTTAATGGTAATATGTAATTTTAACATACAGGTTTTTTCCTTTTAATTAAAAATATCTTGTGTATTTAAAAGTTTTTTCATGTTAAAAAAAAAACAACCTTTAAAGCCCAGGAATTTTCCCTTTATAAAAATTATAAAACAGATAAATATATTGGGAACAAAATACTACTTTTTCATTTGACACAAAAACTTGTGCTGTTTCCAGTGGCTTTGTTAGATACTAAATGTAGAAACTGAATTCAAACTAACCTTCATCTTGGTTTGCATATTTTTTTATTATTATGAAAAATATCAACCTACACTTAATTTAATTTGTATTACAGACACATGAATTGGTTTGTCAATCTGGAAAAAAATGAGGAACTGAAGAGTTTTAACTCTCACACAATGCATGCTGGGAGGTCTGCTGGTTCAAATTTTGAAACAGTAAATGGTAATTATTATGCAATTTTAAGTATTTTAAGTCTTTTTATGTGAGAAAGGGAAATCGTTAAAAAAAAGCAAGCTTTAGGGTAATCCACAGCTACAGGATTTTTTGTTATTTTAATTTTAGCATGTAATTTCACAGTATGTTTTTGTAATTTAATACCATTTGTATGAAATTCTGTAAAACTATGAACCCTCCTCCTGTGTAAAACATTTTCTGATCTGACAATCCTATCATAAGTTACCTAAACTGTTGTCATTTCTACTGAGATTCTGCAGCATCTGTGCAGCTTTCTGCCATTTTCAGCTCATTGTTACAGCAGGGTTTACTTCTATACACAAGTGATCAGCATAACATGGCTTATAGGATACAGCAGACTGTAAAGGTATAGAAAACAGTGGACAGAGTCGTCAGTTAGGTGATATATCTTACCGAGTAGTTGGACCACATTTTCATGGTCAAAGTTCTTCATGATCTCTGCCTCTTTCAAAAACTCATGCAAGTCTTCCTGGCTATGGATTCCAACTAGATGTGTAAGACAGAAAAAAATGACAAAATCACAAAATATAAAGAGCTGTGACAGAGTGTGGACAGTCAGATTGTACACACCTCTCATGGTCTTGACAGCCACCCTGATGTCCGCACCTTCCTCTGGAGTAAATATCCCTTCATACACGGAGCCAAACTCTCCTGTAGAAGAGGAAAGAAGGCTGAATATGATCACTCACTGTCAGGAATGGATTACTGAATGAGCCTATCGAGTACAAGCCCAGGGGCCCAAGGGTTTGTGACCTCTGGTTGAAGCAACCATTAAGATGTTTTGTTAGAGAATTAACCAAATGACTAGAAAGAGACACAAAACTACTACAGGTATGCAAAACAATAAATAGTCACAGAATGATTGCAAAGAGACAAAATGACCACAAAGACTCAAAACAACTACAAAGAAGCACAAAAATACTAAAGAGACAAACAAAATGACCATAAATCAATGCAAAATAACCATAATGAGATGCATAACAGACAAAATGATAACAAAAAGGTGCAAAATGACCACAGACTCAAAACAACTCTAAGAAAACTCACAAGCACCACACATAGAAACAAAACACAGAAAAGCACAGAGTTCCAAAAATACTACAAAGACACACAAAACTATTTCAGACACAAAATGACTATAGAGTGAAAAATGGCCACTGCTATGTTGTTTGTAGTCATTTTGTGTCTGTAATAGTTTTGTGTGTTCGTCCATGCTCACTCTCACTTCCAAACAGCACATAATTGTGGCTTATTTATAACCCCAGATGAACTGAAAGCTGACTGATGGATAGCCAAAGATTGCATTAGAACTTATTCATTCATTTTCAAAGATTTTAATTCTAATTTAGAGTTTATAACAGAATACTGAAAAGCAATTGTTCACCATTGGTCCAGTCTCAAGGTCCAGATTTCAAGGTCCACACATAAGCTAAATTAACACACATTTCATCATGTACATCACTCCTGTGTGCACATCTCACTGATGATTTTGCTCAAAAACCCGTTTTTAAAGTGGCTGTAGCAAGGCGTTACATTATTGACTCGCCTTAGCCTTCGTGCCAACTGATTTCCAGAGCTGGGGAGTAGTGCACTACATGTAATTAATTAAACTAATAACTATTATTGGATTATTGAATTAGGCCCATTATTTAGACCAGTGCTCAAGCTGTTCGTACTGTCTAAAAAGGTGCAAGTTGTTTTAGTTAAGGTTGTATGAGTCAGATGTAACAGATGTACCACATGTACATTGCCAGTTTGATCTTTTTTTTAACTAAGTAGTTTGAATGTTTTTCCTAAGTAGCTTTAGTTAACCAAACTAGATTCCTCTCTGGAGCAGTTTTGCTGTAGTTCAGCTTCTTCTAGTGTGAAGTAACTTTGGCTACCAGAGCAGCTTCCCCAATGCTGGTAATTTCAGAGACTTACTAAACTATTCCTCGAGTGTGGGGGCACCTTTAATCACTATACAGCAGGAAATTTCAAAATGAATGTTCTGTGCCAGAAATTTGTTGCATTTTGAAATAAAGTGTTTTTTGCAACAAACACAATTCATTTACAGTAGTCTACATTCAGAATGGACCCATGATCCACATTAGGACCACAGCCCACCAGTTGGGAACCACTTACCTACTGTACCTGACTCTAATGAGAGTTAGCAAAACCCTGTGTTATGAGACTAAGCCAGGATTATTGATGCTGACTCACGAACTGACCTTTGCCAAGCTCTTTACCAAGGGTCAACTTGTTTCTCTCTACCAGTACCTCCTTCAGACTTGCCTGCAGCCCACTACTGAGACCCTCCAACAGCTGGGCCACCCCCTCCATCACTGGAACACAAAGAAAATCTAAAGGATTCACTTTTCAAATGCCATCAAATGAGGAATAACATGCATGCTGAAACTTAAGCACCCTTACAAATATGCTTTATTGACAGCATTTCATCTAAGGCGGGCCACCATCTAATACCCATATAAACAAAAGGTGTGCAATTTAAGGATGTTTTACAATATCATTAAGTTAGAAAAACACAGAGAAGTGTCAGAAAGTATCAGCATCTACTCATTGTCTACAGATTTTTCAGTAAAATCCCATCCAGTGGGACACTAATGTATTTTAAAGTTAATCTCAGGAAGAGCTGGTCATTCTTTTGGACCTTTATTTGAAAATGAAGGAAGTGGTTAAATATGTTTCAGCTATTCTGAAAAGATGTTAAAACCAGAACCAATAGGATGACAGAAGAGCAAAAGCCCTCTGGAATTTGACACTTACTGCTACTCTGCTGGGGTGCAGCCTCCACCGCCGTTGGGCGCCGGTAGGTGGATTCAACATTTAATGGCAAAAGCTCAACCTCTTGGTCAGACCTGTAGGAAAGTTATAATTGTAATAATTTTAAACACAAATTTGTCATTAAACTTGAATTATCATTCCTTGTGTACTAAATGAGTTCCCAGACATGGAATACATGGGAAAATAAAGAACAGTTCTTGTTACATTCCAGTCACTGGAAAATAGATGTAAATGTCCTAAGATTTTTTTTTCTGGGATCTTTCTCTAAAGCACCACAGACAGAAGCAATGATGTGTTTTATGTTATTACTTTAGAGCAAATTCAAGAATAGATTCTCAACAGAAAATCCAAGTAGTTGTTGGAGAAACTGAGACTAGAAAATGGAAGAAGGTCACTTTACCTGAGTTTAGTGTAGTTTCGGTGCAGGAAACATACAGCAGGGGTGATTACAGCTATGAGTAGGAGGCTGCCAATTAAAATACAAACTGTCACCCATATGGGGAAGAAACTCGAGTGCTTAGGAGATGTTTTTATTTTATCCTCAGATATGTTTAAGTCTGGAATCACAGTGATCACCACAGGAGGACCCTTCCCTGTAAGAAAAAAGAAACATTTTATATGGCTCAGAAATAATTTAAAGTACAATAAATTTGACTGTGTTAACTTTAAAGATGCACTTGGTGCCCAGTGGTGCTCCCAAAACCTTAAAGCTGCATTAATAAATATTTTTACATTAATGATTTTTTTTTTTATTGTTCCACTGTCAATAAAGGAGAGACCAAAAATCCAAAAACCAACTAAGACAGACAAATAATTCACACAGTAAAAACCAAAAATCAGTCCTGAGAACCTACAATCTTCCATATTGTTATTTCCCACCATACAAGCTGTCACTTTTCTAGTCAGGCTTACTTACATCTATGAATAGTAATAGTGGCAGTGGATGAAAGTGGCACCTCCTGTAGGCTGGATATGTTATTCAGGGCTTGCAGTGACAGTTTATAGTTCTGCTGTGGGTTTAGTCCCATGATGCTCACTGATGTGCTGATCAGCCCTGATGAGTCAGGCAGGAAACTCACATCATCCCCACATGGCTCCCACTGATTGCGAGTCTCTGTTTCTTTTTCACACTTAATATTATAAAACACTTCCCGTCTGCCTCCCTTGTCAAGAGGAGGATCCCACATCACTGTCAGCACTGAATCATTATGATGGGCTGTTAGATTCACAGGGGCAGAGGGCGGCTCTGTGGAGTACAGGACAAGGAAGCAAAAACATGCTTAGACAGCAAAATCCTGTCAGTATGTGTCAATAGGATCCAATGAGATGAATGTATACAAGTAGAAGGTAGACAACCACTATAGTATTAATGAATTTCACATGCAGTATGTATATAAACAATCTGCATCATATCCCTGAGAGCAGAAATAGGCAACAATGACAGAGCCAGTAGGATGACACCTGAGGATTTCCAATAAACCCAATCAGTGCCTTACTGGTGCAGCCGAGGTCAGTGGGATCAGTTGGCAGGCGGCTAAATCCCTGTAGACAGTCACACCTCTCTGACCCTTCCCCAGGTGTCCTGGTATTTGCTGGGCACAGCTGGCATCCTCCACTCTCATTGGCTGGTTTGTAGTAGCCGACCTGACATGCTGGTGAAATAGAAATAGTGACTGTTTCCTTCCTACCACTGATACTTTTTCAATGTGGTTGTAATACTTTCTTGATTTTAAGCTTTTTTAAATCAAAAACTCTTTAGTTTTACTTGCACTAGTTGACCCAAATCAGTGGTATTAATATTTGAATGTTCAAAAACTCTGATATGGGTGGCTGTGGCTCATGAGGTAGGGCAGTCGTCTCCTGACCAGCAAGTTGGTGGTTCGACTCCCGGTCTCCCCGCATGCCTAAGTGTCCCTGAGCAAGACACTGAACCCCGAATTGCTCCTGGTGGCTTGACTAGCGCCGGTGCATGGCAGCTTGTCGTCATCAGTGTGTGAATGTTGTGTGTGAATGGTGTATCATCTCTGTAAAGCGCTTTGGCCAGTGCAACACACTGTGAGAAAGCGCTATATAAAATACAGTCCATTTACCATTTTACCATATTAACACATTAGTTGATGGTCTTTTTAGAGACCCATGAACTAAATTAAACCAGTTAGTGGATATGTTTCCAAAGGCAACTTATTTTTAAGTGACCTCAAACATATGCGTGTCATTTCCTGTTGCTTTTTGGAAGGGATACAATATATACCAATACTCATATATTTGTAAAAGCCTAATGTTGTCCAGTATAAAGGAATTACTAGGGATTAGCAGCAAATATTTTGCCCTAGGTCCCTGTTACAGCATCCGAAAAATGTCTAGTTTGCACTCAAGATTTGGAACAATCTGATTCTCATCTTGGGTCATCTCATCTCAATCTATGAATAACGCCATGTTCAAGGCCCTAAAATAACAAAATTGTCAGAATGTTATTGCTTTAGCAAAGCTTTGTTTTCAAATAGAGAAAATATGAACATGCAGATGAGCTGTTGAGCAATGCTCAGGATGTCAAAAACTAAAATTAAAGCAAATTGAGAAGGAAGAGGCTTATGGGAAAATGGGATGTGAAAGTCATGAGTTGTGTTTTGTTAAGTATTACAGTACATAGACACAGAGTATTTTCAAGAATGATTCAGCCAGGATACTGTGAAGTGTTTGCACCAGCAACTTGGTACAAAACAAAACCGTTTGTGCAGTATGACTGTTGCTGTACCTTGTCCCTCAGTAAGGTGCATCTTTCAGCTATCTGCTGCAATACTGTAGCAACACCTGTAGCAGTTTATATGCAAACAAGATTGTAACTGATTGGTTTTGCTACATTTTGTCATTTTTCTCATCCTTTAGTTATAGCCTGTGGAGCATCCTCCATCCTTTAGAAGAACAGGGCACACTGGAGTAACATACCGCCACTATTTTTGACATTCTGCACAAAAACATACAAAGATAAAAACTAGGACTGTGAGAATACATGAGAATGGGACAAACAGATGGAGAACCCAAAAACATGGCTTTGTTTTTTAAGCTGTTATATAAAATATGTGGTGAAGTAACTGTGAAAAGTAAAACAAGTGAAATATCATCATGTCTGCATACCTTGACAGGTGTCATCCATGACCTGATGCCCAGGTTCACACGCACATCCCCCCTGCACTGGACTCCACACTCCATCCAACCCACACTCTGTAACAGGTGGAGAAACCTCCACAGCTCCCTTCACACAGGAACCAATCAGAGGCCCGGACCCAGCCCCAGTCTTTGCAAATGAGGCCAGATGAGCCACAATGGCAGGGCACCTCCTGTAATACAATCTGATGGATGTTATGAAGGCACATGTTTCTGAGTAGGAGAAGGCGAGCTGGAAGCCTCTGCGACTGACTGAGCCTAGGCTTAGAGCCAGGCTGCGGTTCAGGTAGCTGAATATTTGACTTAAATTGGCTGTTACAGGAAATGGCTTGGAGGTCTGGAGGTCCAGAACTATCTGTCTATTCTGAAATCTTGTGATGGGTGTGTCTGTGTCAAAAAGGTGAGCTTGTAGTGGGCTGAGCTGACCAGATGACTCCTCCTCCTGGGCAAATGCAATATCCATCAGCAGATAGCGGGCTTCTTTACGCTCCATCCACTGACTCAAAATGGTTCTTCTTCTTCTTCCTCCTTTACAAGCTTGGAGCACAGGCACTGGACTCTCTGTACCAATTCTCAGCGAAATCTCATCCCACTGGAGTACCATAAAAGAAGCAAAATTACATCAGTGAAAAGCCGGTGTACATTAAATGATATGTGGGGCTCAGGGCAAAACTGAGCTGTAGGTCACTACTGCCCGCCCTATTTCTCCCACTCTCTGTGTATGAATTAACCAACAATTAACAATCACAAGCACAAGATAAACTGAATAAAGGCAGTAAAGTTAAATTTTCACCCAGGCCCCTCTGTGACATGGGGCCAGGTATTAATAACAGTGGCTTCCTTCCCGCTGCTTGTATTGTGCCAATCTTAATATACAGCGAGTGATTTGGCCCTTTG
>NW_018127905.1:2137417-2139402 GCF_001952655.1 Monopterus albus | reverse complement strand
TCCAGGCTGCGGTTCTGGTAGCTGAATATTTGACTTAAATTGGCTGTTACAGGAAACGGCTTGGAGGTCTGGAGGTCCAGAACTATCTGTCTATTCTGAAATCTTGTGATGGGTGTGTCTGTGTCAAAAAGGTGAGCTTGTAGTGGGCTGAGCTGACCAGATGACTCCTCCTCCTGGGCAAATGCAATATCCATCAGCAGATAGCGGGCTTCTTTACGCTCCATCCACTGACTCAAAATGGTTCTTCTTCTTCTTCCTCCTTTACAAGCTTGGAGCACAGGCACTGGACTCTCTGTACCAATTCTCAGCGAAATCTCATCCCACTGGAGTACCATAAAAGAAGCAAAATTACATCAGTGAAAAGCCACATAGTAATCAGGTGTACATTAAATGATATGTGGGGCTCAGGGCAAAACTGAGCTGTAGGTCACTACTGCCCGCCCTATTTCTCCCACTCTCTGTGTATGAATTAACCAACAATTAACAATCACAAGCACAAGATAAACTGAATAAAGGCAGTAAAGTTAAATTTTCACCCAGGCCCCTCTGTGACATGGGGCCAGGTATTAATAATAGTGGCTTCCTTCCTGCTGCTTGTATTGTGCCAATATTCATATACAGCTAGTGATTTGGCCCTTTGTGGTGCATGCCACATTATCAAATGAAATTTCAATTAATTAAATTACCAAAAAGACTGCACTATGAACCTGGAGGTAGTTGCCCAATTGGTAATCCAGCTTCAAAATGAGTATCAGTCAGTCACCGTGTCCATTTTATTCAATTCAGAAGCCTAACTTATCATAATGGTTGAATGACATGTTTTTTTTTTGTACCTGCTGTATTTCCCCTCAAAGTGGCTATGGGGACTCTATAGCTAGTGCTAATTTTGCTATCCCTGCCTTTGTTGTAGAGATTCAGGGATGCAAGATTTTGGACAGAGCCAGAGTGGCTTTTTTTAAAAAGGAACAAGAGTCGCCCTGCCTTCCGCTTCAATGAGATTCAGGGATGCAAGGTTTTGGACAGAGCCAGAGTGGCTTTTTTTTTTAAAAAGGAGCGAGAGTTGCCCTGCCTTCCGCTTCAATTTCACTCCAGTACCGCTCACAGCATGAGCCTGAAGTATGCCCAAGCCCTACCCAGAATACATCTGTGTCTTGCACATCTGTCAGCTCTGGCGTGTAAGGACGCCAAACGGTGTTTGTGGTGGACTCAATTATAAAACCAGACGAACTGATTTAGTGAAAGGTTTTTTACTTGTTGCAACTAGACAACCAATACACAGTCCAGGATAAACAATCAGGTCGATAAGACAGTCTAGGGTCAGCGCCGGTAAACAGGTATAGCCAGGAGATCCAAACTCGAGAGGTCAAGGGGAATAACTCAGAAGGTCGGTACACTGCAGGCAATCAGAAACTGGAAGGGCATAGGCAAAACACGGTGGTCAAAAACAGTAATCCAAGGTCAGAAACAGAGAGTCAGGCAAGGTATGAATGCTGGAGAGTCAGAGCTGGAGTCTAGAACAATCTGGCAGTGTCTTTGTGGGAGGACGCTGCCTAAATACAGGTGAAAAACAGGTGTAAACAATAAGGAGCAGGTGAAACTAATGCGAGTGATGAAGAAAGTAAAAAGACCAAAACTGTGGTGAAACAAAACAGGAAGTGGCATCAAAATAAAAGCCTGACAGGAAGCAGTGGTACTGAATCATGACACGCATCCAACACTTTTCAGTTATAAATCAGTCATTGTGAGCTCAATAATGGAAACTGAAAGGTCATACAGTACTGTATATTTTATTTAATTAGTTCCACTGATTTGTTGATTTTTGCATGACTTTTTGTGTTACATTCTTTGTTACATAGGTCTAACTGTATTTTGAAATAAAACATTTCTATTTGGAAATGGGAGACCCCCTCTGGACAGGCAACATGTCTGGGGTGAGTCGAGGTCACATGCAAAATTTTTATTAGCCAGGCTTCCACTACTCTTTC
>NW_018127905.1:2133407-2136332 GCF_001952655.1 Monopterus albus | reverse complement strand
CTGGGAATACTCTCCATCACCTCATCTAACTCACTCCAGAATCTCTCCTTCTCTTCTAACTCACACCCTACTTGTGGAGCATAACCACTGATTACATTCAACATTACCCCTTCAATTTCCAACTTCAAACTGATCACCCTGTCTGATGCTCTTTTCACCTCTAAAACATTCCCCAAAAGCTCCTCCTTCAAGATCACTCCTACCCCATTTCTCTTCCTGTCCACACCATAATAAAACTGTATCCACCTCCAGTGCTAATGCTCCAAAGTATATCTACCTTCTCTCCATCATGCCCGCCAGCTCTCTACCTTTCCCTGTCATTGTGCCAACATTAAGAGTCGTGGCTAAATTTGCCCATTTAAATTATATTGAGGCTAAAAGTTCTCATTAATTAAGGGCGTGGCCACTTTGAGTGACAGGTATGAGGGTCCCACCATAAGTAGCTAGCTGCTCTCTGTCTAGCTAGCTCCACTTATGCTCCACTTCTTTTTTGGATTAGCTGGAATTAGGTGGAGTGAAGCACTACCAATATGGCAACAGGCAGACTTAAGCTTCAAAACCACTCTTCACAAAGCCAATGGCTGACATCACGGTGGGATTATTCATCTTTTATATACAGTCAGTGATAAATGCCTTTTTATATATAGATTACCAGTCAAATTTTGGACACAATTTCCTTTTGAACCGAATGAAAAAGTGTGTCCAATCTTTTGACTTCATTCAATTAAAAATAATCTTCAGTTAATGAACCTATATTTTACTGTGCACGGCCATATTATGATATAAAATCTTGTAAGTTAACAGCCACACCTACCTCCCCTTGTGGCTCTGATGTCCATCTCAGCTTGGTCTGTTTGTCAGAATGGTAAATCTCCACTAAACAGACAAGAGGCAAGAACTCAGTACTGTTACACTGTTGAATCATCCCGGGCGTTCTCTAAAAACATGCCCCGTTCACTGACTGAACAGAGAAGCGTGTACAGAGTCAGACATAAAAGAGCAGCTCATTTAAGCAGCATAGACAAAGGTACACTCACTTAGCCACCTCCTCAAGCTCTTGCTATTTTCTGGACTTTGTTATGCACTCTCTTTCCTTCATTCATCTCTGGACTCTGTCCTGCACACCTCTCATTCCCTGATTATCCACTCCTGACTCCAAATCCCACCACACATTCCACTTTTCTCATCAGTTCTGATGAGCTTATAGATTATGATACAGTTCAAGTACTTAATAGTACTATATATATATACTCACCAAGCATTTTATTAGGTACATTTGTACAAGTAAATATAATATACCACAGCCCGGCCAGAACATCATCTAGCTATTTATGAAGCTCATAATGTTTCAGTTTTTGTGAAATTGTCATAAATGTATAAATTCAGTTACATGTTTATTACTGAAGTAGTTAAAATTTTATCCGCATTGACAACACCACATTAAATACTAAATCAAAATGCTGCCTGTAAATTGATAATAAGCCAGTAATACAATGTACATAATAATATAGTATATCAGTTTGGAAAGGTCCATTCTGCTGCATAAGTACTTTCATTTTTAAGCACTTTAGGCACCTTCATCTAATAATGTGTCTGTATATTTACATAAATATGATTTTGAATGCAAGTTATTTACTTTTAATTGACTATTTTTACAGTGTTACTACTTTTATTCATGTACAGGTTCTGAATACATCTTCCACCACTGCAATGTGTACAAACTAAAATCATACTCATAATCAACTATCTCAGGATGACTTGGACAAGACTGTGCTGGTTTGGCCATGACACATTATCTGACCATGAAAGAAAATAGGATTATTTAGAAAGAAGACCTGTGTACTGAATCAGATCATGATTCTATTAAGATCTTTTATTGCTATAAAATTCACAATAGGTCATCTGACTCATATTATGTACTTTTGTAGAATTCATAAATATGATTTTAGACAAAACAAATAGTCCAGTCTGTCTCTAAGCGACAGACTGGTGACCTGTCCAGGGTGTACCCCGCCTCTTTCCCAGTGTCAGCTGGGATAGGCTCCAGCCGCCTGTGACCCTGTTCAGAATAAGCAATATAGATAATAGATGGATGGACAAATGGTCCTTTGGATCACTTTGTTACTGTAACTTCCACTACATCCAAATGACAGCAAGTGGCCCTATCTTTTCCTGGAACACTTCCTGATAACCCTGGAATGTTGGAGTGCAGACTAGTTGAGTAACATCTGAAAACTCACCCTCCTCTGCTTGATAGTCTGTGTCACAGCCAGCTTCCCAGATCCACAAGGTTAAAGCAGCCCAGACGCACCACAGTACCCTCTTATAAACAGACATGACCGGGGGCAGAGTTTGTTAACCCCGAAATGAGGGCAACTCGGAGTTTTCGGTTTCAGAAACGGAGGTAACCCGTGAAGCGGGGTAAGTTAAACCCGTTTCACAAAGAGAGGTAATCTAAACTCAGAGTCAGTTACTACGGCAACTTACTCTGTGAACCTAACCTGCTGGCGAGCAGGTTTTGTTCGGGAAACTCAGAGTTTCCTCCGGGTCTCCGCCCCTTTTTAAAGTGAAAGGTGTTTAATACCTCATTTAATCTTTCAGTACATTCATAGATTGCACACGTTTCCGTCATGCAGAGACCAAAATCGCGTGTCCATTCATAGAGGATCCTGTAGAGGAGGACGCTGTATTAATTCGCAGGGAATTGCATTTACGTCGGGAGAGGATATTGAGGCCACGAGTTGATTTTTTGTCATATCCTCATTTGAGCGGTACCGTTTGTCTAGAGAGTCCATAACATATATCAATAATCTTATCCACCCATACATCAGACACATCACCCATCGTGGCCGTGCTCTTACATCCGAGCAGATGCTTTGTGTTGCGTTACGATTTGTTGCAAACGGCAGTTTTCTTTATAACATC